>NC_134486.1:236484740-236784740 GCF_040206685.1 Ascaphus truei | reverse complement strand
AATTACACAATAAGGTATAACCTGGGAATATGTAGACAGATGGCAGCAGACAAACATATGATTCACATGGGTTATAGGGGAAGGACAGCTTACACTGAATACCTTCTCCTCACTCAGGTCTTCACCTTTAGGATGTCCCTGGTCCTCACTTCCAGCCACTGGCCACAAGGAGTATTCCTTGCTCTTCCCTTATCCCCTGATGGAATAAGAGGAAATGGTTTCCCTCCACTCCCCTAAGGGAGGGCCTCATACTGGCAGGGCCCTGACAGCTTAGTTTGGGTAAACAAGTATCTCTCAAAGGTAGAGACTACTGACTAAATTGCGAGGTGCAACTCCTTAAATCAGTTCCAGTAAGAACCAGTCCCCTGTCCCCGATTGGACAGTAGGCCTGATTGCCTACCTTCTCTGACTCACAGAGCTGCAGGTGTGGGGAAAACCCATGATTACTCCTGGCAACCTGCCCTTACAGGAATTGCTGCCAGGAGGAGGATAGAATAATAGCCCAAAACCTATCAGGGCTACATACATACATACATACATACATACATACATACATACATACATACATACATACACACATATAAATATATATATATACACACATAAATATACACACACAATATACTAATGTTTCGGTCCCCAAAATGGGACTTTACTCAGGGTCTCCCGTTTTGGGGCCCGAAACGTCGGTATATTGTGCCTTGTTTTGCCTTATAATACAAATTTTATACTTTTACAACTTGAGTGCTGTTTCCTGATTTCGTCTAAATAACGGTATCGTATTTGTATTCAATTTTCTATGGAACATGCACCTACATGCTTATGCTTACCTTTGGAGTGCCGACTGCAATATTCTTTATATATAATATATAAATAAATAAAAATATTATATAAAAAAAAAATATATATATATATATATATATAATATTTTTATTTATTTATTTAGTCAAGATAACCATGTTATTCTTTCCGATTATTTCTTCCACCGTGTTATATTTATATTTCAGTAAGTGTAGTTTTCATTGTGTTTCATATAATTATTGCTCATGATGGATAATTCAACGTTCACAAACCATTGTACAGTTTGATGTGGAGATTCGAAGTTTGGTATGTCTAGTGGTGAGTAATGTCAGCTATGTAAATTTTGACTGCACTTTGGCTCCCCCAACTCCACTTACAATTATTCTAAATGAGTCAACTATTATCTAATGAGTCAACTATTAACATTTCAAACTCACTAGGTTAATGGCAACATGGAAATTAAAGCAGCAATATCTAGATAATGTATGTGGCTGAACAGGTATATGCCCTCTATAAAGTGTCTGAAGGACACAGAACTCAGAACCTCAAAAATGTGCATTATGGAAGGTTACAGATGTACCTGGCCTGTGATTTCAAGGTCACCAACTGAAAGTTGCAACTTCCTCTCCCAATGATGTTTCCATTTTATATACGATACCTTATTGTGGGTGACCCGATTGGTCATGTTTCTTCGGAGCAAAAATTCTTCCCTGTGGAATTCAAAACATTATTGTCTTGAGAACTGTGGAAAGCTGTACCTGGAGCTATAAGTAGTGGGGTTTGTCTGTAAGTCTCTAGGAACCAGAGTTTCAAATTATGTTGAAAAACACAACAAATATTGCTGCTTTAAAAATGGTTGTTGGAAAACCGTGTTACTTTCAGATTAGTTTCAAGTTTTGACTTGAGACAGCTTAATCAACCATCTGCTGTGAATTATGTGTGACCTTTTCTTTCTATTCTGTTTGTCTAGTAAATACAAAATGTTTGGTTTTAAGGAGAAGCCCACAACTATTTAAATTAAAAAAAAATGTACCCCAGACTATATGAATAACAGGAAATTTATTTTTTTCCCTATTATTTTATGTAGCGCTGTTTCCCCCACTCTCTGGGAGATGAGACTGCTACTGAGTGTAATGTGGTGTGTTTTACTTGTTGGCTCACAGGATGCCTGAACCTCCGCTGCTGAGAGCCTGGGGCATACCTGGTAGGTTTCGGTGACAGCGCCTCGGTTGTATTTATTTAAGTGTAGGTAATGTTTTATTTTTTTACATACAGGATTGGTAGTGCAGGGCTGTGTGGACTCCCACGGGTACCACCTGCGGCCCACGGGGGACAACTGTGGGGATGAGCTGGGGGCCCTACAGCTGTGGGGGCCCTTCGAACCTGCAGGGACCAGCCAAGGGCCCCAGACCCCCGTGGGAACCACCCGTAGTCCCCAAACCCCGTGGGAACCACCCGAGGGCCCCGGACACCTGTTGGGATGACCCAGGGACACTCAAACACCCATGGGGAACACCCGTGGACCACATTGGGACCCGCAGTGACCCGCGGGGACCACCTGGAGGCCCATGGCGCATAGAGCGGGGACCACCCAGAGACCCCCGGCCACCCGTGAGTACCCCCCGGAGTGCACTCTGGGGCCTGCGGAAACCTGTCAGGACCCATGGGGACCCCCACGGCCTGGGGTATTAATCCTGTGTGTAAAATAATAAATCATGGTTTTATGGGGGGCGCAGGGGATGGGTGGGTATTGGTGCTTACTACAGTAAATATTTTTACATTTAAATTGTATTCCTAGTGCAGATGAGCAGGGGGTCTCCAGTGCAGACCCCCTGCTTCCCGAGATACAGGCCCTGGTATGGGGTGCCAGTATCCCTCTGCTTTGTTTACATCCCACGTGGATTTTAACATTCGCCAAGAGGTCTGTCCTGCGCTTCCGTGTATGTAGGCAAGTCACCTTTAAATGTTCCAGACACTGGGGCAGTATACGAGGGAGCTCTGCGTGGCCACAGAGTTGACCGGTGCAGGGGGATATTTAAATCTTACCTCAACTGCATCTCCGGTCTGGGACCCGCTCACCTTGGCTGCTCCTGCGTGCCGCCATCTGAAATGTCAGGATACAGGGGTGGTTTCAGCGCAACTGCGCATGTCTGAGTCAAAGAAGCTCCCGGATGTTCTTCAATCAACTTTATTGTAACAAAACACACAAGGGCTACACCGCAATCTCCCCCTCTACGCGTTTCACCCTTACAGATAGGGCTTCGTCTCGGAGTGGGGAGAAGAGGTAGCTGCCTGATTAAATACAAGAAAAGCCAGCGAAAACGGTTTAAAACATTAACCCCTTCAATGCCCAAGCCTATTTGAATATTACACACATATGTCAATCCTATGTATAAACCAATGCTGGAATACAATCTCTATTGATCATAGAATCTCTAAGTATTCCTATTCAAAACCTTGTATTTTGATTGGACTCAGGCTATAATTGAAGGTATATATATAAAGAAAGTTAAAAACTGCTGACAACAATGCAAGTGTCTAATTGGGTCTCTTAAATCAATGTTACAAATTAATTTGCAGCTTCAAACTTCTACAGTGTGTAAAGGCAATTTGTCACAAACAAAACCATATGATACACATACTTAGTCATGAAGATTATATGATGCTGCTTCAGCATTAAATGATAGGGGCAACCAGAGAGACGAAAAAAAGGGGTGGGAAAGAGGGGGGGTGGGCAAGAGGGGGGTGGGAAAGAGGGGGGGGGGCAATGAGGTGATGGGAAGGGGGGGGGGGGGGGGGGAGGGGAAGGGCCAAGGGAAGGGAAGGAAAGGAAGTGAGGGTACAGATCTAGAAAAAGCAACGGAAGATAAAAGCATTCTTAACAGAATCAATAAAATGAATTTGAACAATCCTATCGGAGGAAATGATATATTATATTATCGCACCCCAAGAAACATATGTTGATGATCTAAAGGAAACAACGCAGATCCCAATCAATATTGAGTCCGTTGGGCTGCAGAGTGTTTAACGTGTATATCCAATGGGCCTCCCTCTGATGCAAGATCTTAATTCTATCCCCTCCACGAGGAGGTAACGCAATGTGTTCAATGGCACAACATTGAAAACTCTCTACGGAACCCAACGGACACGTATTGAAGTGTATTGGTACCGGATGTGTCATGTCGTGATTTTTAATAAGTCTAAGATGTTCCATGATGCGAATTTTCAGGACCGCCCCACATATTGTTTATTGCATCCGCATTTTAGTAGATATATCACAAAATTAGTGTGGCATGATATAAAGGTTCTGAAAGGGAATCTGCGTGTTTCATCACAGTTAGAAAAATGTGTGGTTTTGATCATATTCGGACAGATTTTGCAATGTCCACATTTGAATGAACCAATTAATTTTGGAAAAAAGGACAGTTTAGATCTATTATGGTTAGTTGATTTTAACATACTGGGTGACAAGAAATTGCCAAGTGTAGCTGCCTTGCGAAATACTACCTTTGGGCCTACACAGACCATTTTGCGCAGCAAAGGGTCCAAAGATAGTGTGGCCCAATGTTTGTGTATTATTGCTTTAATGCAATTCGCTTGCTCACTATAGTTTGTGACAAAAAAGGGCGCTTCAGTGTTCTCGACCTGTGTGCCCTGCCTTTTACGGCTGACATTCATGTTGATGAGCAATTCTCTGTCTGTGTCTAGTGCATTCTGATATGCTAGATCCAAGTCTTTAATATCATATCCCCTTGACAGGAATCTCTCCCTCATCTCGTCCGCCCTGTGGACAAAGGACTCCAAAGTGGAACAGTTCCTACGTAGCCGCAGGAACTGCCCCTTCGGAATACCCCTGACCAGAGGGCGAGCGTGACAACTTTTTGCATGAAGCAATGATTTCCTGGCATTTTTTTTCCTGAAAATATCTGATTGAATTTTATTCTCTAAATCTACATACAAATTCAGATCCAAAAATTGTATTTGGTATTTGTCGTATGTGTGAGTAAATCTCAGATTAAGTGTGTTTTTTGCCAGGTATTCAAAGAACTTCAAAAGCTCTGCCTCCCCTCCACTCCAGATCAGAATCAGATCATCAATGTAGCACTTGTAAAACGCCACATGATGTCTGAATTGATTGGAATCTCCAAACACGTGGGACATCTCCCACCAACCCATGAACAGATTGGCGTAGGAGGGGGCAAACGAAGTTCCCATTGCTGTCCCACGTGTTTGGAGATAAAACTGGTGATCAAATAGAAAGTAATTATGTGTGAGTGAAAATCTAATACTATCCAAAAGAAAGGCTATATGTGCTGGAGAGAGAGTGGAGTGATAGTGCAAAAAGAATTCTGTGGCAGCTAGGCCATGGTCGTGATTGATGATATTATATAAGGAAGCCACATCTAGGGTGACCCAGATGTAGTGTGAGTGCCAGGTGAGAGGTGCTAAGAGTGATAATACGTGCTTGGTGTCAATGATGTGTGAAGGTAGTGAATGAACAAGTGGCTGTAAAAAATGATCTATATATTGTGATAAGTGTTCACTCAGGGAGCCAATACTAGAAATGATGGGTCTACCCGGGGGTGCAACCAATGTCTTGTGAATTTTGGGCAAGTGATGGAAGATGGGTGTCATGGGATCTGGAGTGATGAGGAAGTCTCGCTCATTTGGTGAGAGAACGTGTAACATCTCACCTTCATCCATGAGGTCCAAGAACTCTCTGCTGAACTAAGGGGTAGGATCCCTGTCAAGAGTACGATAAGCTTCTGGGTCACCAAGTTGACGTTGGGCCTCCGCTATGTAGTATTCTCTGTCGAGCACCACTGTTGCGCCACCTTTGTCCGCCTTTCTGATAAGAACAGAATCATTATCAACAAGTGATTTCAAAGCTGCCCTTTGTTCCACTGTCAAATTATCCCGCTGAAATCCCCTGGTTCCTATGCCTTTGGCCAGGAGCGAAAGATCTCTTTCAATGCCCTTTTGGAAGATATCAATGTACTGCCCTCTCATGAACGAGGGGTAGAACACTCGTAGAACGAGGGGTAAACCCAGAGTTGGTACTGCCCAGAAAATCTATAGGGTCATCTATTGTGTTATTTTCATTGAAGAGATCTGTAAGGTCCTGCTGTCTGCACAGGTCTTCGAAACATGGATTTTAACATGTTTAACATGTTCAGCTCAGGCGACCCCCTGCTTACGCACACTATGAATAAAAATAAAATGTTAGCAGCTTCATTACCGTAGTAGCTATCCGCTAAGGTTATGATTTTTTATTTGGGAAGGGGGAGAGGGGTTGATACTAGTGTTAGGGAACAGGGGTTCTCGTGAGTTGAACAAAGTTGATTTCAGCCTCAGGGACCCCCTACTTCCCGAGATACAGGCCCGGGTATGGGGTGCCTGTATCCCTCTGCTTTGTTTAGATCCCACGGTCACGTGACCCACAGGATTTTAACATACCACCCCATAACGGGGCCTGTATCTCGGGAAGTAGGGTGTCCCCAGACCTGAAATCAATGCGGTTTCCCCTGCTACATTACTGTAACGTTAGAATTTTAATAAAATCCCCATGATCGCCTGTGAGAGGCGTGCAGTTAGAGGGACTGATTCAGCCCATCCATTACAGACAGGCAGACCCCAGTAGGATTCACACAGCAGGGACCCCTAGTCTGCCACTGTGCAACTCATGAGAATCTATGGCATATCTTGAAATTCCATTTTGAGATTTGTTCAAATAGCGGCCGTTATTCGAACATTTCACGCGTTGTATACCTTGGAATACCCATGACATGGCGCGGCATTACCATGTGTTGACTCGTGTTTTATCGAGTGCAGAAAATGTCATTTTAGTGTTCTGGTTTTTAAACACCTGCAAATTGACACAGTACTGTACTGTACACATTACAATTAATTCATTTCTGCCACGAAAACGCGGTGAATTGCACCCAAAGAAATTGGGATCCATGAAATTCAAACACATCAACCTCATAATTGACCGCGTGGAGTACAGCAGAGCACACGTAAATGGCTCCGTGATATAGTCGAAGAACGGCTGCTGCATCTGTATACACTCATACGTCGTTCTCCATTTTTGAACATTATATTTGTCATCCGTTAATCGTTGTTGTTACGTCCCAAACATATATTTTTTAATAATACAATTAAAAGTTTATCTTATACACTTGAGGATGTTTCTTAGTGCCGCAAAAGGGGATTCTTCTCTCTCTTAGTAAATACATTACCTTGTTCCCTGCAAGCTCCAACCTCCTTTCTGTTGTTTGGGATTTCACTCATCATTCACTATTTGTCCTCTAAGCAGGGTCAATCCACTCCCTAAAAAGCGTATCTCTGTCCTTATGTAGATTGTTATCCCAATAGGGAACATAAAATATCCCACATACTAGGGAGTATATTATAGATTTCAAACCCCTATTCAAACAGGGCAAAGAAAAGACTGTAAACTTATCTACAGAAATATCTCAGAGATGTAACGAAATAATTTGCATAGATTTTGGAAAATATGACAATCAGGAACATTAATATCCAACAATCTATTATGAACCAGATATAATCCATTTCTCCATAAATGTTTTTCCCACTTGAGATAAAATATTCCACAAGGATGACACATTATTCATACCTTGTATTCCCATAGTGATCTATATCAATTGGTTATGAATATCCCGTATTACAGTATGTCAAAATATGGAATATATCTCATGTAGACCAAAATATGATATATATCTTCAAGTTGGAAAAACATTGAACTTATGTATGAAGTTATTTCAACACAATCATATTTTAAATGTGGGAACCATCTGACCCTTCATGGACTAGAGACAAAATCAAGCATACCTCTATTTATGAATCTTATAAAAAATGTTTGAGATCCCATTCAGTATTCATTCTGTGGGGAGACAGTGTGCCTAATGTATAAATCCAATAAATGTCATGCCTATTCAGCAGTTTAAGTCTGTCCCCTCCTCGTATTGGAATCGGTACATGTTTAATACCAGCAAATTTGAATTGGGAAAAGCCTAGATGGCAGTTAATGAAGTGTCTGGGTACTTGGAGTAAGGAATCTCTTTTCTTAATCTATCGAATATGCTCCATCGTCCTTACCTTCAACGGTCGGATGGTCCTCCCTATGCAACCCATTCCACAACAAAAAATCAAGTAACAGACAACAAAAGGAGAGTTGCAATTTATGAATATTGGAATCTTATGATGTACTTTGCTGTTTTTGAAATCCACACACTTGGTGGGTGCCACACAATGACACATAATACAGTTATCACATTTGAAGAATTCACAAACATGTTTGGCAATATGTGCCCCATCTCATCCAGATTTAGGGGGCTATGCACTAAGCTCCGAGCTTTTGCGCCGGCCTGAAAAAAATTAGCACGTCCGATAAAAAATGAAGCCGGCGGCGCGATTCACTAAGGCCCTCAGCCCATTTTTACGCTAGCTGATTGAAAAAAAAGCCGCTTGTAACATTTGCATGGAGATATGCCATCTCCATGCAAGGCTGTTACAGGCGATCGTACAATAAATAAATACATTTTAATTATAGTGTACATGAGCAGGGGGTCTCCCGAGCTGAACCGCATTGGTTTCAGGTCCGAGGACCCCTACTTAAGGAGATACAGGCCCCGTTAGGGGGTACCGGTATCCCCTGCAGAATTTCAATGTCCCGGTCACGTGATGCGGACACTTGAAAGTGCAGGGGATACCGGCACCCCATAGCGGGGCCTGTATCTCCTGAAGTAGGGGTTCCTCGGACCTGAAACCAACGCGGGTCAGCTCCGGAGACCCCCTGCACATCTACACTATAATTAAAATGTATATTTAAAAAAGAATTAACAAACATCAATACACGACCCCCCTCCTGCCCTCCTCCCTAACACATACAGTACAATAATGTGCAAAAATACTATTATCCAGATATGGATAATAGATTATTTGCCCATTATTAAACACTGCATTAGCATACCTAAATAAAGTCAATAAAAACAGCAGCCAGCTAATCCAATGAATACAAGCAGTAACAACATCAACAATGAATTAATTAAACCATTAACCAATGAAACCAATTAATTCCTAAACCAACTCAAAATGAATAGTAACACTAACCAATCAAACCAATTATTTACAACAACATTAATATCTGGATAATAGTTATGTTGCACATTATTGTACTGTATGTGTTAGGGGGGTGTATTTAGTTATAAATAATGTTAAGTATTTTTGTTGGCACAACATTGGTACCGCAGGCACGCGGGTACCCCGGGGCTCCCACGGGGACCCTGGTACGGCCGCGGGGTCAGCCAGGGACACCCGCCGGCCTTTTGTATTGGTTTTGCGCCTGCAAAAAGGTAAACAAAGAATTTTTTCTAAGTCCAGCTTTTTTTATCACCTGCCTTTAGCTGGTGAGCTTTATTCAGCGCAGCTTTCACGTACGATCAGTTTGCGTTGCTTAGTGAATCCCGCAGAAGGGCAGGATTCAGCGCAAAACAGCTGATCGTATGATCAAAGTTGGACTTTTAAAAAATTTCAAGAAAAAGCCTGTTTTAGAGCGCAAAGTGCCTGTTTACGCAGCTTAGTGCATAGCGCTCGGCGGAACTTCACGTTCTAAAAGCACTTTGCGCTCTTAAAACTACTTATCACTGCTTAGTGCATAGCCCCCTTGGTGATAAATGATGGGCTAACAACTTTGCTTTCTTAAAAGCAAAGTTAGGACCCCTTTCTACAGTCTGCCTAATATCTTTGTCGAGATATAGCACATCATAATGTTTGTAAAAGATTGTACGAATTTGTGTCACCTGTCTACTATGTTGGGTTATGAATGAAGGCGCTGACCCATTTTGATTAGAAAAAAACTTATTAGATCTCTTTGGTTTATGAGTACTTTTCAATAAATCTAGTCGATCAACTGACTTTGCATGAGCATATGCATTTTCAATGTTTGTACTTCTATAGCCTCTAGAAATAAATCTTGAGGACAGATCAGCAGATTGTTTATCAAAATACTCTTTTTTTGGAGCACAACCTTCTTAAACACAAGAATTGTCCTTTTGGGATGCCTCTTTTGAGAGAGGACAAATGATTACTGTCCACCTTCAAAAAGGTATACCTAGTGTTAAACTTCCTAAAAATATGTCTGAATCTCTAAATTAACGTCAATGTAAAGTATTATGTCAAGAAAATTGATATGGTGAATATTCTGCTCATACAGTAGGTGTAACGATTGCTCACCACAAACAGGACGGGACCGCGAGGCGGAGGTGGGGATATTGGAAAACACAACCTACAACCGCGTAACCGCGTCCAGAGTGCCGAGTGAAGGTCGTGTTGCCGGGTCAGGGTAGGAGAAGTCAGAATGGCCATGATACTCGCCGTGGTCTAGGATTGGAGAAGTTGGATGGTCGTTGTGCGTAGCTGGGGTCCAGGGGTAGAGAAGGTTGGAATCCAAATGTAAGCCGAGGTCAAGAGTCAGAAAAGGCAGAGGTCCAAGTACAAGCTGAGGTCAAAATGTACAAGAGAGCAAACAGAATGCACAGAGCAACCACAGTGCAGCAGGATGCTTGAGGCAAGCACTACGTAACATAAACAACGTTTATGCTCAGCCAATTTGCTTGAGGCAAGGCTGAGCATATAAGGATCAGATAGCCAATATGATAGAGCAGCACAAGGCTGTGAGCAATGAGTCATTAGACATAAGCTGTCCACTGAAAGGCAGGGTCAGGGGGGTATCACAGGTGTGGAGTAGCTGATGGTATAAACCCCTTGCGTGCCTGTGTTAGTGCTGCACCAGCGTGTAGTCCTATCAGTGCTAGGAACGTCCACTGTGACGTCACGGAGTGCACGTGATCTTCGTGCGGGGCAAGTCACATGGCATGAGGGTTGAGCCTAAGCCCGATAAACGCGATGTCCCCCAGCCTGGCAGCACAACTCCTGTGCACAACCTCAGTGTGAGGTGCGTCACCTTACTTGTCACGGGACACATCACAGGGGGCGGGACAGAAGTCTAATCCTCACAATAGGTGAATGTGAGATTAAAATTTTTGGCGCATAATCCAAAAATAGATTTTGGTAGCACCACTCAGGAGATTCAGTTCTCTATACTCGCACAGATTGTCAGTCTCAACTTGAATACTTCAAGAAATTAGAAATTGATTACTATTGGCGTAGTTTAACTTTAAGTGAATATTATAAAGCTAAACTAATCCTTTGTTTTTTTGAGCATGCAATACACCCAATATTGGTAGACAGAACCCATTTTTTTCTCTAAATAGTGTCAGGAAGTTAATAAATGTTCCTATGATCTAATATTATTTCTCATAGAGGAATATACTACAACACTAAAGGAAACTAAAGCTGATTTTGCTGTACAAGAAAGTTCTGTGAAATCAAAATTAGAACAGGCACATTTTCACCAGTTAACTTCATCACTGACCAATACATTTGAGAAATAACAGGAATATTTTATATTATTCATGTGCAAAAAACTATGCCAATGTAACCCTGTTTCCCCCCTCCTCTGGGAACTACACTAGTTACAGCTTCTGTGTGGTGCTGAAGCCTACCTGTGGTGTCAGGGGAAGCTGAGCTGCGTGATGGTATGGGCAATGGGACAAGCTTTAGGGACATTTCTTAGTTATTCATACTCATGGTACAGCGCCTCCAGCCATGACAGGATCCCAAGAATAGGATATCAGTTTCTGTCATTGCAGTCCATCTATCTCCTGCCCAGGAACTGACACCCAGGCAGAGGCAAGGTGCACAAGCATCTTTATTTTCTTTCTATCCTTCTCCTTCCTTAGTGCAGCATTGTCTTCTGCAGTACATGACATCTGGATGGTGCTTGCCCATTCTCTTGGGGCATTCTGGTCTGGATGGTCTCTAGGCTGGCCGGTCTAGAATGGCATGCTTGCCCCGCAATGGGGAAGACTCATAGCCCTCTTACTTCCATTCAGGATCAGAGCCAGACCTCATCTCCTTCCACACCTACTCCTAGAACAGGGCAGAACTCTACTCTCCTATGCACAAACTCTCCCGCAGGAAGGTAGTCCTAGACCTCCTCTATAACACCCTATCTCCTGGGAGGTTAGAGTAGAACTCCTTTCACCCTCTCCCGCAGGTGGGTAAAAACCTCAACTCAATTTAGATCCTCCCCAGAAGAATCTAGAAGGGGCGGGCTCATGGACTGTTCCCACCTCCAAGGGGCTGTTCACAGACCCTGAGTCACCAACTGTCAAGAGAGAGGGGATTTGGCCTGGGATGAAAGGGGTTACATCCCATTTGCCCCCCCCCCCCTCTACTCTCACCTAGGAAGCAAGGGGTTAACTGGACAGAGGTTTAGCAATGTGTTTTATACCTTGCTTCAGTATCCAAATGTTTATTCCCCTGTAAAAATGTATTGTTTCTGTTCCCGTGTCTGCACAACACAAACACTGGGATCCATCCGGGAGGGCAAGGGTTAATAGTTGAATAGTGATTATAGCCCTTTGTTTAAGTTACCCTCAAAGATGCCTGCCTACTAAATGCAAATGGTCAGTAGAGCAACCAAATGTTTAGGAAGCAGACCCCTGATCAAAGGCTCAGCCACTCTACCTGTTTGCAGGAAGCTGGAGTGCTTTGTGAGTGTTATAACTCACACTTACAAACCATAGTATCCTGCCCAACACCCCTGATTTAGGAGTGGGGCTACAGAATGAGTGACCTTATTAAATATAAGAATATTATGAGATGTCCTCGGCTGAACGTGCTAAAAGCTACATATGTGTATTCGTGGGACTGATTCGCACATAAGGATTACAGACACCTGATGTTTAGCCGGTCCTAAGAGACAGATATTAATATCTCTCTTAATTTTAGTATTACACGGTAATATTTAGTCTCATTGGGAGCGTCATGCGTGACGGAATGTATTATTAAAACTCGCGTGCCAGTAAGTATCACTGAACTGAAGTTATGAAGTTATTTACAGTGTATATGGGATTTTGGATCTGCTCGGAAAATGCAGACCCCCATCTGCTATGCTTATAGCGCAGGGAGAGTATCCTGCAAGAATTAGCATAGGCCAGTGATCAAAGGTAACTGCCCTAATTGTTTATACTGGGGGCAGGAACCAAGGAACTGAGTGTTTTTAAGTTTGATACTTCACACTTATAATGGAAGCCAAAATCTGCTTCAAAGAGATTTTTTCTAGCCAACTCGGCATCTAGGGTTAAGAGATGGGTTTTAAATGGTATTTAAACCAGAGTCAGACCTTACTCAAATGTCTTCATGCATGATCTTCATGTACTGCTGCGACACACTTTATTCGAGCAAATACCCAGTATGTACCTGGCAGATACCTGGAATGCGCCGCTCCTCACCTCTGACAAGCCCCGTTGCGTTTGCCTTCCCAGCCATGGTTCATGCCTGGCTGACGGGCGGCTGATTTAATAGGCTACAATGCTTCGCGTGTCTACCAGATGGCATAAATTCATGAATTGTAATGCAGATTATATATATACTGTGCAGTATTGCAGCCAGCGGGAATAAAATGCTTCAATCCCTGCCTGGAAAATAACGCAATGCACTCGGGCAGAAAACAGTCACAAACCTCAATACACCCGGGTATACCCGAATTCGTGGGACTAGCCGAGCTCGAATAAAGTGTGTCGCCAGTGTATTGCTGCGATATCAACATCTGAACCTGAATTATGGAAGAAATGGCCCATCCTGTATCCTGATGGCTTTCTTGTCCTAACGTTTAAGTAAGTGTCATATTTTGTCTGTTATTTGTATAATCTCGTGTGTTCACCTTTTTCAAGGAATAAATTATATTTTATCATATCTAAGTCTCGTCCAGTTCAACCCAGTTATATTCTTGGTGGTGTATTATTTCTAGCCTGTTACAAAGCTCCTGTCACACCACCTCCTTTCCTTCATCTTCAAGGAAAGAACAATGGGGGTCATTAGCCCATAGATTAACCTGTTACTGCCTGGAACTTAACAGGGCTTACGTAACATACCATTGTATGTGGGGAAAGAAAGGTACATGAGACATACCATGTTACACTCTCCCCTGGGTGAAAATCCCAACAACCTTGCTTGGGTCCGAATTTACTGCACCATCCTGACACCTGCAGAATGACAGAAAACAAATATATGCACAAATCAATATACATAATTTTGTACGTAGACTTTAGACTTATCATCCACTGTTAACAGTGATGATAACTTTAACACAACTAACCAATTAACTCTAATTGTTAAACCGTGGATCAGGCTTCCTAACAGGCCTCCCATCGTGATCCTTTACCCAAACTGAGTACACCTTAGGAGCACCAGACTCCTGGCGTATCTCTACTCGATTCAGAAATATACATGTCCTGATAATCCATTCACCCATAATGGAGCAAATGCGAGAATCGGTAATGAATAATTTATAAAAGTCTTCTTTTCTAAATAGGCCATTACATCTAACCTTAGCCACTCCCGCCTGTGCTCATCTATCTCTCGCATAATAGGTTCTGGCACGTATGGGAAATAATATCCATGTGACTTCTGAAATCTGGCTCTAATAGCTCGGTCAGCCCTGCTTAACCTTATTACACCATAACGCCTTCCCTGACCAGGTAACACCCAAAGTCCAGGATCCTTTGGATTGGCCTTACGATTGAGACTAGGGGAACCTGTTGGTATGCGAACCCCCATTTTTATCTCGCTCTCTCTCTTAAAGAGAGCTTCGGCAGTCTCCTCTGGGGTGAATTTACCTTCCTCCCACCAGTGGTCTATGATGGGGCCACTGCATAGTATAAACCTGGTGTACTTCATGTCAGGAGAATAACCCTGAAATAGGGGATACCACCAAGGGCACGGTTTAGGTGATACAGACTCAGATCTGGTATTATCTACTTCGGCTGGTAAAGGGGACAGTACCTTTGATGAACAGATGGTGAGGAAACAAGGGACGCCTCTGATGGCGACCCTAAGGCTCTCCTAAACGATTGGAAGGAGCCTCTACTACCTGACCTCTTAACACAACTGGAAACAGGTATCTCCCCATTAGAGTCTTCGCTTAGCCACTTCCCAGTATCATCTCGGGAAAAAATTTGCTTAGTACAAATCCCTGTACATCAGGGTCAATATATCGTACATTCTGTGAACTGCATATAGATGAAGGGGCAGTGGCAGGGGCAGAGTGGGCCTTGGCAAAGTCCAGAATGTCCACAACCAGGGCGGTGACAGTCGAGGTACTTAACACTAAGGCCAGTGACTGGGATTCAAACACATCCTTATTTACATGCACATCAAGTGGCTTCACGTCCCTTTTAACTGGGGACTGTCCTCTTGAACTTGTGGCTGCTGCCACTCAGTGGCCTATTTATTTATTTATTTATAAAATATTTTACCAGGAAGTAATGCATTGAGAGTTACCTCTTGTTTTCAAGTATGTCCTGGTCACAGAGTTAAGAAAAATAATACATGGTTACAAATACGGTTACATAAATGAGCAGGGTATACATTATATACAAGACATTGCATGCACAGCTAAAGATAATATATATTATAGGCGTAGGAAACAGTTACAGACCAGATTAAAATGTGTGACAGCCTTAGATTTGAAAGAACTTAAACTGGTGGTGGACAAGGGGTGGCACCAGGGCAGGGATACACTTTTTTCCCTCTCCGTAGGGACTCCTCTTCGCCCGGCTTGCGACATCTGTTGTGGCCTGGTCCACACACAATGCTCCAGAGCCCAGTGGTGGTGCGACCGGCTCCGCGAAAGCCATCTTGGTTACATCACTTCCGGGCGCCATTCTCGCGAGACTTCCGGTAAAGCACAGGCCCAGCGCCATTAATGACGTCACTTCCGGTAATACCGGAAGTTCGTCACCGAGCTGCGTACCAGACGAGGCCACCACCGGCGCTACCAGCGAATAGGCCATGACCAGATCTGCTGCAACGGAAGAACTGGACGGGTCACTCATGGCAAGGTAGGGGACGTCCAGCGTTGTCTCCGCAGGTGACTTCCTGACATCAAGAGAAGAAGTGGTGATGTGTAGCACAGCCTCGGATTCCAACTCCCAATGAGACCGGAAAGAATCTGACCAATTTGGATGCATCACATCTGTCCTATTCTATGACATCCTGACATCCATGACATCATCTGAAACTGGAACTTGGTCTGAAGGCTCCGGAACCTCCGCATCCACAGGAACGGGTACATCTGGACCGGAACTCTTCTGGGCTTCACCGGTAAGGAACGGTCTTCTTCCACCAGTTCCACAGCGCATACATCTTCCTCTATGGGGGACACCTCGGCCAGGATGTGATGACAGGGCGAGCCAATCGTCCCCGGGCAACCAGATTTAAGGAGCCACCATGCTCCACGGTCACCCGAGGGCCCACACACGACACCCCTGGGGCAGTCCACTTACTCTTTGTAAGTGTTCGGTACTGGTTCCAGGCCTGGGACTGACGGTACCATCTCCGTAGGCTGCGACAATAGCGGTAGGGCGCACGGGCCCAAAGCATCCGCAGTAGAGGGAAACTGGAAGGCGGCCGCACCGGTTGAGGTAGCGGCTCGCGCTGGGGGCACACACAGCTGGCACTGGGCTGTACACAGGCCATGAGTCACCAGCTACTTTCCTTCATCTTCAAGGAAAGAACAAGGAGGGGTCATTAGCCCATAGATTAACCTGTTACTGCCTGGAATTTAACAGGGCTTACGTAACAGACCATTCTATGTGGGGAAAGACAGGTACATGAGACATACCATGTTACACAAAGTAAAACTAGATTACCGTAACCAACAAGTATACAGGTGGTTAAAGAACTCTTATTTATCCAAATAACCTGATTTTTCTTGTAGTTCCTATTATCCATAGAGAAAACACAGGAGACCCCAAACACAGGATCACAAAGAACTTGTCTCCACTTCTAACAACAATGATTTCCATGCAATTTATTCATCAGTGGATGACACAGGAACAGCGTCTGTGACTAATACTGTACTCTTTTTTTGACAAATGCAGTACAAGAAAGCAAGAGAATTCAAAGCGAAAGGACCATTCCCCTCTTGGCCCAGGAACAGACAATCAAGTAAACATCAGATTCTTCCACAGGGAACTCAGTCATCAACCTATTGAAAAGGACACTTAAAACAGAACAGCTAACTGAACTAAACAGAGGTTTGTCCTTTGTACCAAATATCAGACTTAGGGCCTCATGCAGTAAAGTCAAATAGAAAAAATCGAAAGGGTTTTTAAATTGCAATTTTGACAGTGTTGCTATCACGGTATGCAGAAAGTCCTGAATACCAGTTATAGCAAGATTTGCAAAAATGGTGAGTAACCGGCGACGAGATGCTCGACCCTCTGAAAAGGGCACACCCAGTGAGTTGATTCTGCTGCAGAGAGAGAGAGCGTCGCACCCTGCGCAAATCTCGGCAGAAATGATTTATTTTGACTTTAAATTTTATTAGTGTACTGTATGTGAGCAGGGGATCTCCAGAGCAGAACCGCGTTGATTTCAGGTTCCCGAGATGCATGCCCCGTTATGGGGTCCTGGTGTCAACTATGGGGATATAGTTCTCACAATCTGATTTTGTGACGTTATATTAAAGGGAAATGATTGGCTGGCTTCAGTACCTTTACATGACGTCACATAAAAAAAGGGCACATGGTTTTCACAGCCAATTAGATGGCGTGTGAACCATTTGCCATTCAAATGTGACATCACAGGCCATATTTAAGGCCGGGACGTCTCATTTGAGCTCAAGAAGTCGACGGGTCCACATCGTAGATTTAACATTTGGTTATTGGAGTAACAGATGAAAACAGAAGATAAAGAAAATAAATAAATAATCACAGATAAAGAAAGAAGATGATAGAAGATTAAAGAAATAAGAATTTTATTACTTGTCCTGGATGTTCAAGGTGGATGGCGTTGAATAGAGTTTCATGACGTCACGGTACGAGAGATTCTTGATTCCACAGGATTCGGAGGGCCAGCGCTTCTATGTCTAGGTAAGATAAATATTGAATGTATGTCATTTTATTTTTAGGTTTTTTTAATTGGATTTGTCTTTTTTAATTTTTTTCAATGCCCATTGACTGCTAATGAATTAATCTGTGCCTTTTTAGGGTACGGATGAATACAGTGGTAACCAATGCATTTTTTGCCAAATGCATTTCTTCTATTGACTGTTATTTTCTCTATTTCTGTTTATTGTTTAGACTAAATTGTTTTGAACTTTGATGGTTCTTTTTAAAAAATAAATTTAGATTGTTTAGCGTTTTTATTTAATTACTAGCTGAGAGACCCGTCGTGGTTTTATTTATTTAATTGAATGCCTAGTGGTTTTATTTCTTTAATTGATTGGCTAGTGGTTTTATTTAGGTATTTCATTGGTTGGCTAATGCTTTCAATTTTTGATTTTGGGGATTTAGGTTCTTGTTGTATATAATTGATTATTGTGTATTTTGGACATTCATGCTTTTGAATTAGGGTGACCATTGACTGCTATAGTAGCTTATCATGCACATATTATATGGGTAATGATGTACTACTATGACAATCAATGTGTACAGGGTGGGTATAGTGGGTCCGGGGTGGGTGGTTAGGCCCCCCAGGTGGGTTGCGGGGGAGTGTGGGTTAACCTCTTAATTCCTATAGCGGTTATTAACTGCTAAGGTGATTAAGGTGCTAGGGGACATTAGATTGTATTTATTATGTATTCTTGCTGACATCGGAGGACTTGGCCCTTCAGTATGCTGATGAGGACGCCCTTCACATTGCTAGGGTTAAGTAGAACTGTTTTTATTTACTTTATTTATGCTGCATGGCTAATGTTCTGTTTAAAAATGGGCAAATAATCTATTATCCAAATCTGGATAATGGTTGTTTTGCCCATTACTGTACTGTATGTATTTGGTTGGGGGAGGGGAGTTGTATTTATTGAAATGTAGGCCATGTTTTTGTTTTTTTAAATACAGGATTGGTACCACAGGGCAGCAGGAACCCACGTGGACCACCTGAGGACCGCGGGAAGCCCATGGGTACCACCCAAGGACCCCTGGACGCCCACAGGGACCACCCAAGGACCCACGGACACCTGCGGGGAAGACGGGAACACCTGAGGGCCTCAGACCCCCTGTGGGAACAACCCGAGGGCCCCCAGACTCCTGTGGGAACAAAACAAGGACCCCCAGAAACCCACAGAGACCACCTGGACCCGCGTGGACCCGAGGGGACAACCTTGAGGCCCACAGAGCCTAGCGGAGACCACCTGATGGCCCTAAGACACCCGTGGGTACCCCCTGTGGTGCACTGGTGGGGCCTGCGGACACCCGTGGACCCCTGCTGGCACGTGGTATTAATCCTGTGTGTAAAATAATAAAGAATGATTTTATGTGTGGGCACAGGGGGTGGGTGGGTTGTGTATTGGTGTTTATTACATATTGTAATGGTTTATTGGGGGCCTAGGGGTGGGTAGTGGGCCTGTTGTGAGTATTTTGTTTTATTGTGGGTAGCGGTGGTGGATTAAGGGGTAGTAGCCCCAAGGAGTTATAAAGGGTTAACTCCACCCACAAACCCCCCGCAAGGCCTAAAAAACCATCAAGGACAAAATACCACCTTCACCCACCACCGCTACCCAAAATAAACATGGCACTAATGTTTAACCCCTTAATTGTTAACCCCCACCTTAGCGGATGCTGCTAAGGTAATGAAGCTGCTTTAATGTAATTTTTATTAATAGTGTGTGGGAGCAGGGGTCTCCTGAGCTGAACCGCTTTGATTTCACCCTCGGAGACCCCCTGCTTCCCGAGATAGGGGCCCCATTATGGGGTGCCGATATCTCCTATGCATGTAAATATCCTGTGTCATGTGACCGTGGGAATCAAATGCATAGGAGATACCGGTACCCCATAACGGGACCTGTATCTCAGGAAGCAGGGGATCCCCGGACCTGAAATCAACGTGTTTCTGCTCCGGAAACCCGCTGCTCATCTACACTAGTAATAAAATGTATATTACAAAACATACATTTCGGGCAAGATTTGCGCAAGGAGAGGCGGCTCTCTCTGAGCAGCTCTATCGGCAGCAGAAAGGAATCACCAGTTTAGGCCTTTTCTGATAGGCGATCATCACGCCGCCGGCAACTCGCCCGTTTTGTGAATTTTGCTATCACAGGTAATCAACACTTTCGGAATACGCACAAAAACGGCGATTTAAATGGCCCGGCGATTTTTTTAATGAACCTTTACTGCATAGGCCCCTTAGACTTTTCTGTTAACCTTTACAAGATGTCGAGACTTCTAAAATGTAAGACCTTTTTTCATGACAAAGAAAAGTAATTTCCTTCTGTGACCACAGACACCACTGACAAATCTATTTTAATTTAAGTTTCTATTTTACCCTCCCATTCCTGTTAACTCTATAAATGTGTTTGAGAAAGTTGTTAAATCAGAAGTGCACATAAAACTCATAAAACACACTACAATATACCTATGTAGAAAATAATCAATAGCACTTCGATCCTTACAAAATGACACTGAAATTATAATTTAAAAATTACACTATGACCAACATTTATTTATTTTAGAGAGGCTTCTGAGACTATAGAACTTAGTTTTTACAAACAACTGGATAAACAAAGAAACAGCAGATTTCCTAATTCATAAATTTCCCACATGCCCAGTGATTTATGTTTGACCAAAAATACATAAATCATTTCATAATCCTCCAGGATATTCCATTATATCTGCCACTGTATCTATTAATAAACTGTTGGTCCCATATCTTATTACTAACCACAACTTTATTTCTCTAAATGAGAATGTGCTTCACAATTACAGTTTAGTGTGTGGTAAGCCGCATAATACATAAGAATTGTTACAAACACAGTCCCTGCTGAGATGAATTTACAATCTCTGTTTTTGATGCTTTTTGAAAAAACATTCCACCATCACTCTTATTGATTATAATGGATGTCAATTCACTATATACATGTACAGAATACTGCATAAAATTGGCATTGTGGCAGTGAAAACACATTTATCAACTACAAACCAGACTAACAGACTCATTAAGTTTTTGATTCTACTTTTGCATTTTGTTCTGAACTAAAAACTATTTCAAATTTGAACTTGACTTTTATTTTCAATGCCACTATTTTTATGGGTATGTTTGACAAATAATTTCTGTATTCCACCACACTGTTTCAAAGATATTGGGGGCAATGCACTAAGCAGTGATAAGTCGTTTTAAGAGCGCAAAGTGCTCTTAGAACGTGAAGTTCCGCCGAGCGCTATTCACTAAGCCGCGCAAACAGGCACTTTGCGCTCTAAAACTGACTTTTCTTGAAAAATTTTCAAAGTCCAACTTTGCTCGTACGATCAGCTGTTTGCGCTGAATCCAGCCCTTCTGCAGGATTCACTAAGCAACGCAAACTGATCGTTCGTGAAAGTTGCGCTGAATAAAGCTCACCAGCTAAAGGCTGGTGATAAAAAAGCAGGACTTAGAAAAAATTATTTGTTTACCTTTTTACATGCGCAAAACCCATACAACAGACCGTCGGGTGTCCCCGGCTGACCCCGGCTCACCAAGCGGGGGTCCCCACGGGAGTGCGGGGATCCCCGCGGGAGTCCCGGGGTACCCGCGGGCCTGTGGTAACAATGTTGCGCCTCCAAAAATAATAAACAATATTAATAACTAAATACACCCCCTTAACACATACTATACGGTAATGGGCAAAATTACTATTATCCACATATGGATAATAATGCATTTGCCCATTGTAAATACATATAACTTTCAATAAATACAGTAAAAACATATTACACTTACCTTTTACAGGCACCCACGATGAAGGCCGTCTTCATCCTCATCTTCATCCTGCCCATGCCCCCTCCGGTGCTGCAAAACATACACATGAATAAAAACATCCAATGTAATGTCCCCTAACCCCTTAATCACCATAGCGGTTATTAACCGCTACAGTCAATAAGGGGTTAACCCACCCTCACCCACCACTCGGGAGGCCTACATACCCTCAGCCACTACCCAGCCGGGAGGCCTACCCACACACCCTTGGGGCCAATACCCCCTCTCCCCACCCCCAGTACCCACAATAAAAACAATACACAGCCCCACAATAAACATCATTCTATTTATTAAATACATAACCCACCCCCTGTGCCCTCCCATAAATACATGATTTATTCTTTTACATACAGGGTTCATACCCCAGGTACCCGCAAAGGTAATTAAGGGGTTAAGCCACCCTGGCCCGATACCCACCTTTCACCCCTTTATTTGTACATATATTTTTGTTAACATTCATTTGCAGAGTGTACATGGTACATAGATTGTATGCATCATTTATACAATGTAAATGCAATGTTTTGAGGCATTCGAGGCTTTTGATTGGCATTTGAGGGTTTTGATTGGAAGATGAGATTGTATTTTTTAAGGAAATATGATTTTATTGTACTGTGTCTGTATGGATAAGTGGTATTTGTAGTAGAGCATGTTTTTGATAACCCTTCCACATTTATTTGTATATTGGTTCATCATGTGTGTATATATTTATCTCTCTCTCTCTCTCTCTCTCTCTCTCTCTCTCTCTCTCTCTCTCTCTCTCTCTCTCTCTCTCTCTCTCTATATATATATATATATATATATATATATATATATATATATATATGCAAATATAACTGTATGCTCATCTGCATGTCTCAGGCAGGTGTGCAACCCTGCCTTTCCCCATTATCACCCAGCATACAGCACTTCCACTGCAGCAAGGGATTCTGGGAAATGACATGCAAATGAGCATGTGTGTGTATATATATATATATATATATATAGATGCATGATGAAGCCACTGTACAAATGAATGGGTGAAGGGTGGGTTTCGGGCCAGGGTGGCTTAACCCCTTAATTACCTTTGCGGTTATTATCCGATATGGTGATTAAGGGGATAATTGATATCTGAATGTTATTGCTATGTATTGCTATTTATTTTGTTGGCAACGGGGGACAAGGATTGTGCTGGCGACGGGGGCTTCTTATTGATGAGGTCAGTAGAACTTTATTTATTTTATTATGCTAGTTAATGTGTTTAATAATGGGCAAATAATCTATTATCCCTATCTGAATAATAGTTATTTTGCACATTATTGTACAGTATGTGTTGGGGGGGGGGGGGGGGAATTGATGTATTTAATGTATAGGTCAGATTTAGGTTTTTTTACATTCAGGGTTTGTACCTTTTGGTTCTGCGTAAGACCTCTGGAGACCACCTGCAGTATCCTCGGGTATCTCACGGATATCAGGCTGGTGGGTCCATGGGGGATACCTGCGGGGAAGAACCGGTGGCCCCACATCTGTGGGGGCACCGCGGACCCGTAGTCTGCGGGGAAGAACCGGTGGCCCCACTTCTGTGGGGGCACTGCGGACCCATAGTGCCCACCCGTGGGTCCCCAGACCCCCGTGGGAACCACCCGAGGCCCCTCAGACACCTGTGGGTCTGACCCGGGGCTCCCAGACATCCATGGGCCTACTGTGGGGACCCAATTGTGGCCCACGGTGACCCGCGGAGACCACCTGGTGGGCCAGGGCACCTGGCGGGACCCACCAACAGGCCTCCAGAACCTGTATGAAACAAGTTGCTGGTAACCTGTAGGTCTGTGAGGTGACCCGTCAAGCCCACCGGGGACACACGTGGGCCTTGGGTATGAACCCTGTATGTAAAAGAATAAATCATGTTTTTATGGGGGGACACGGGGGTGGGTTATGTATTTAATAAATAGAATGATGTTTATTGTGGGGCTGTGTATTGTTTTTATTGTGGGTACTGGGGGTGGGGGTATTGGCCAAAGGGTATGTGAGTATGCCTCCCGGCTGGGTAGTGGGTGAGGGTGGTTAGGCCTCACGGGGTGGGGGGTTAGTGGGAGAGGGTATGTAGGCCTCCCAAGTGGTGGGTGAGGGTGGGTTAACCCCTTAATGACTGTAGCGGTTAATAACCGCTATGGTGAGTAAGGGGTTAGGGGACATTACATTGGATGTTTTTATTCTTGTGTACAGTATGTTTTGCAGCATCGGAGGGGGCATGGGCAGGATGAAGATGAGGATGAAGACGGCCTTCATCGTGGGTGCCTGTTAAAGGTAAGTGTAATATATATCGACTGTATTTATTGTAATTTATATGTATTTAAAATGGGCAAATGCATTATTATCCATATGTGGATAATAGTAATTTTGCCCATTACTGTATTGTATGTGTTAGGGGGCGGGGGGATGTGTGTTGTATATTGCTATGTTTATTGGGGGCAATTGGCCCCAATAAACATGTTATTGTGCCTTAACCCCTTCATTGCCATAGCGGCTATCCGCTAAGGTAATGAAGCTGCTTTAATGTATTTTTATTAATAGTGTGCGGAAGCAGGGGGTCTCCTGAGCTGAACCGCATTGATTTCTGCCTCAGAGACCCCCTGCTTCCTGAGTTACAGGCCCCGATTTGGGGCATCGGAGGCCAGTGTCGCCGCCATCTTTATAGAGCCCACGTCGCGTCATGGACACTATAAAGATGGCGGTGACACTGGCACCCGATGCCTCATACTGGGGCCTGTAACTTGGGAAGAAGGGGTTCTCTGAGGCAGACATCAATGCGGTTCAGCTCAGGGGACCCCCTGCTGCCGCACACTATTATTAAAATGTACATTAATGCAGCTTCATTACCTTAGCGGCTATCCTCTACGGTAATGAATTATTGTTTATTGTTATGTGTGTTTTGACAGTAGTGTAGATGTGTAGGGGGTCTCCTGAGCTGAACCGCATTGGTTTCAGGTCCGAGGACCCCCTACTTCAGGAGATACAGTCCCCTTTATGGGGTGCCGGTATCCCCTGCAGAATTTAAATGTCCCGGTCACGTGACGCGGAAGCTTGAAAGTGCAGGGGATACCGGCACCCCATAACAGGGCCTGTATCCCCTGAAGTACGGGGTCCTCAGACCTGAAACCAATGCGGTTCAGCTCCGGAGACCCCCTGCTCATGTACACTATTATTAAAATATATTTATTTTGTGTACGATCGCCTGTAACAGCCTTGCACGCACGATAAGCCAGTTTTGGGCACGTCCGATAGAAAATGGGCTCAGGGCCTTAGTGAATCGCTCCGCCGGCTTCATTTTTTATCGGACATGCTCATTTTTTTCAGGCCAGCGCGAAAGCTCGGAGCTTAGTGCATAGCCCCCATTGTCTTTGTTCCTTATGCTACATTGATGAAACGTTTTTTATTTGGTGAGATTCCGATTTTTTTTTTTTTACTTTTTCGTTTTCTAAATGATCTGTCTACACCCACTAAGTTCACTGAGGAGCACAGTTTATCCTCTGTGAATTTTCTACTGTCACCATCCATTTGGATATACTGTAGATATATTGGATATAACATTGTACAGAAAATGTAAGGACAAAAACACAACACTTCTACAGTAGCTAGCAGCCATCACCCTACATCTTTGAATAGAGTTGCACAATAGAGAGAAAAATGTATGAGCTCCATAACCCATAAATCATACTTTTTAAATGGAGATACTCACTTTGATACACTTTCTGTTACTTTTGCAATTTCCACCGCATGGCTCATGACATTCTTCCTGCAGCAAGTACTGGTGCTGGCATCTGAGCTTCCCATTGCTTATGTTTTGGAATAGAAGAACATGCGATCACGTAGCACTCCGTGCAAAGATGCAAATTCAAATCATCACCACAGATGTGGTCCCAGACCAACTGAATATCAAAAATCTACAAGCTTTACTTCACAAACACCCATAAAAAAGTGCACATGGATCCAATACACAAAAAGTAGCCTAACGCATTTCACGCTGTCTACAGCACTTTATCAGAGGCTCTACTAAGATGGAGGGACAATCAGGAAGTTTAAATACATTCAAGTGACAGTGTCAGTAGATAGACAATATCCACAGAAAGCACAAAATGGATTTAACAATGCATTTCCTATGTTAGATCTGTCTAAGTTACTCACTTATATGCCATATTTGGTCATCTACATCATCCAGGGGCTGGACAGTGTTCCCCTATCCTGTCCAGCCCCTTTGATCATGTAGATGACCAAATACGGCCTTATAACCAGTGGGTAACATGGATCCAGGCGGCAGAGGAGATGCAGACAGGGTCCGGACATGGCTGCACAACTCCTCTTAAAGGGAGTAGGGGTATTCTCTCCCTGAAGATGGCCCAGAAGGATTAACTCTGCAGGGTCCCTATCAGAAGTATGGAACCACACAGTGGTTAATCCTTCTGAGCATCTTACTGTCCTCGGGGCTGCAAAATCTGCAGCTGTAAAGCAGGTGCACTGCAGCTGCACTGGCACAGTGAAAATTGCAGCAATGAGAACAGTAAGTCCGACTACATCTATATGTTCTTGCAAGCAAAGTAGAAATTAGCAAACAATTTGCAAACCATGAGTAATTTGCCTATTTTGTTGCCCAATAAAAATGTGCAAGATTTTAAAAGTTCACAAGCAGTTCACCCAGTAAAATACAATTCTAATCCATAACCTGAAATATGTTGGTTTTTTTGCAAGAGAAAAAGCCCTGTTTATTGGTAACAAATTTCACTGTACAGCAAATAACAATAACACTAGAGCACATTCACATTTCTCAGACAGGTCTGCAACCCTTCTTTTCACCATTATCTCTAAGCCTACAGTGATTGCACTGCAGCCAGGGATTCTGGGAAATCACATGCAAATGAGCACACAGTGTCCCCTTGTTTTATCCATTTTAACATGGAGTACTATAAGCTTATGTAACGGGTATTCCCCCTACCCCAATCGCAGATAGAGTGCATGTGAGGGGGAACCTATATGTTACCAGGTGTGGTGCAATATACCTGTTAGGCTCACAGGAAGTCTGAGCCTCCGCCAGTGAGAGCATGGGGTGAATCCTCTGGAACGATCTTAGTTACAGCGCCCCCACCTGTGTAGGATTCTAGGAGTGTAAAATGTTCCGTACACAGGACCCACATACACAGTAAGCACATACAGCAAAGTATGTATATATATAAACAGTTTACTGTATAGGAAACAATACACAACACAACATGCATCAACAATATGACATTGACAGTGTCCCTCTATGACACTCATAGGCACAACTTCCCATCTTCTCAGTGCCTTAACCCCCACACCTTATTCCTCACCCAACACCGTGTACCCAGAGTCCCACGAGTCCACTAAGAGACCCAGAACCTATAGGCGGGATCAGCGGCTGATGTACCGATTTGGTTGGTGCACTTAATACGATACCGGCCCGGGCATACGTCCGCGCCCGGGTGTAAAGATCTTCACAAAGGGTCGACGCAGGAACAGGAATCCGCCTCCGCAGTGGGTGGCTCCCGCATGGAGTGATCCACCTTTATAATGTCTCTTATCTCTGCTAACGCAGAGGATGTTATACCTTCACGCAATTCACTTTCCCAGCAATTCACCTTCACAGCAATTCACCTTCACAGCAATTGCCAGGATAGTTACGTTTCCTGGCTGGACCCTCACTTGTCTAGGTTCTACAGGACCCTGTCCCTAGTCTAAGGAGAGTCCCTGTAGTAACCACAAGCTGAGGTGAGTAGGGCCTTAGCTGGGGCCTAAGGGGAGACTTCTGGCCTAGTACAGGAGGCTACTTTCCTCCCTGCACAAACACACCCTCCCCTCTCTGTGTCCCAGCTCCTACTGACTCGCATGGTCTGTGTACAACAATGTATCTCCTTTGCTGCAGGAGAATCTGTAATCCTTAGTGGCTGTTTGACTGCATGTGCTCTGGGTGAAAGGGCAGTCCCCAGAGGCTGCTGGGAATTGCAGTCCAGTCAGGACCTCTTTAGCATTGGGCCTGTGTGCGCTATCTTTACTGCGCACGCGTGATCCTGTAATGGCCGCCGCGGTGGTTCTACGCATGTGCGACCTCACGCCAACCTTAACATTGCCACCGGCATGCCTGGCACTGTACAGCGCATACGCAACTACACTGCGCAACCGCGAGCTCCTGCAAGATGGCGGCGCACTCTATCTGATGTCGCCGGCAGCCCCCGGCGACGCTAACGCCCCCACAGCTCCCGACATACAATGGGGGCCCCCGTTCTCCTGCAGTGGTAAGGGGGGCCAGGGGGAAGCCTGCTACACTTATTATGCCTACCGTATTACACACCATTTCAGCACAGCCTGGGTTTAAGAAGTGCAGAGCTTCAGTAGTACAGTAAACCTACTTACAAACAGCCATTTCGACCTTTGGGGTCTCAACCGTGTGAGGATGTTTATACTGGCTTTGCAATATGAAACTGGGATAGGTTTCAATCACACATTAAATAAGTTAGGGTGGGTGAAAATGTTTCACTAGATGTTACATACGTTGTAGATGATTTCACTAGAACTTAGAAAAGCTCTTCCTAATTTTTCTGGCCAAAAAAGTAAGCGGGAACTCTTTTGTAAATTTTAGAACTTTTAAAAAAGCTATAGCAAAACTGTGGTGAATTTAAATCTCAGCAAGTTACCTACTTGGAAGTAATAATGAAATAACTTTAAAAATTAAGTAACAGAGGATAGTTTTGTTATCACTAATGATGTTGATAACATCTGCATCTCAGTGGTGAAAATGAGAACATATTGGTACCTTACGGGGTGATTATTATGATTTTAGGAGAATGGGTATTTAAATCTTGGGACTCTTTGACACCTCCTAATTGTTAAGCGGTTGATGATATTGATGTTGATATTACAAGTTCACTTACATGAAGAAAGGCCATCTGGTGACTGAAACATTGTTTTTTTTTGTACTGTCTCCTGAAAATAAGCTGGCGAATTGAAAAAGTACCACTGATTATGCTCCTCCATCCCTTGAGAGAAGTCTGCAGACCGTGAGTCTATAAACTGGTGTGCTGTTCCTCTCAACTTATTAGTTTCGGCTTCTAATCACACTCATATCACCTTCTAACCAGGACTTAATAACTGAAATAGTAACATTTCAATATTGCCAACCTGACTGCATGTTGATTGTCGGTCCAGTCTGTAAGTTATAACTTTAATTTCAATTTACACTTCGAGATTTGAAAAACTATGACTACAGCATATCAAATGAGTAATGATCACATGGAAATACTGTAGAACGAGCATTATTGGAATTGGTTGAAGCTGATATTTGACGTGGAAAAAAAATAGTCTGAGGTGTCTAAAAAGACAAAATAAATGTTTAAACCCAAACAGGATGGAGGTGGGCGATAAACTAAAGGACAGAGACAGTAGGTAGCATCAGAACGAATCAGTCTATTTAATTGTCTTATAAAGATCTTATGCTAATATTAGCATATGTTGTGATACAAGTAATATTTAACACTGGAATGTTAAAAAGTAAGAAATTCATTTCACCATTGAACTGCATCAAATCCTTACTACAATTAAAACAAATATTTGCATTGGCTAAAATCATTACCACCATGTCTTTAAATAAAGCTACTACCAAAGCCAAAATGAAACCCAACATATACTACAGTACCTATTGTAAAGTTTCTAGCTAAAAAAAAAACAATTGTATGTATGTCTTTATTTATATAGCGCCATTAATGTACATAGCGCTTCACTGTAGTAATACACGTGACAATCATATAAATTACAAATAAGACAAATAACAGATTATGGGAATAAGTGTTGCAGATATAAAGTAACATTTAGGAAGAGGAGTCCCTGCTTTGAAGAGCTTACCATCTAATTGGTAGGTAGGAAGAATGTACAGAGAAAGTAGGAGGGCATTCTGTTAAGTGCATCTGCAGGGGGCCAAGCTTTATGTATTATGTGTATAGTATTAGCCACGGTGCTACTCATATGCTTCTTTAAGCAAGTGTGTCCTAAGGTGGGTCTTAATGGTGGATAGAGAGGGTGCAAGTCGGGTATTGAGGGGAAGGGAATTCCACAGGTGTGGGAGGTCAGTGAGAAAGGTTTAAGGCAGGAGAGGGCTTTAGATACAAAGGAGGTAGAGAGAAGACAGCCTTGAGCAGAACGCAAGATTCGGGATGGTGCATAGCGAGAAATTAGAGCTGAAATGAAAGGAGGGGTAGAAGAGTGTAAAGCTTTAAAAGTGCGGAGGAGAATTGAGTGCGAGATGTGGGATTTGATCTGAAGCCAGGAGAGTGATTTCAGCAGGGCAGACACGGAGACAGATTTAGGAAAGAGTAGAGTGATTTTGGCAGCAGTATTTAGGATAGATTGTAGGGGAGAAAGGTGAGAGGCAGGAAGGCCGGACAGCAGGAGGTTACAGTAATCGAGACGGGAAAGAATGAGGGCCTGAGTCAGAGTTTTAGCAGTCGAGCAACAGAGGAAAGGGAGTATCTGTGTAATATTGCGTAGGAAAAAGAGACAGGTTTTAGATGCGTTTTGAATGTGAGAGGAGAATGTGAGAGAGGAGTCGAGTGTGACCCCTAGGCAGCGTGCTTGGACTAGTGGGTGATGACAGTAATTCCAACAATAATGTGAAAGGAGGTAGTAGGGCCAGGTTTGGGAGGAAGTATTAGGAGCTCTGTTTTTGCCATGTTATATTTAAGTCGGCGGAGGGCCATCCAGGATGATATCGCAGAGAGACATTCAGAAACTTTGGTCTGTACAGGATGTGTAATGTCAGTGATTGAAAGGTAAATTTGAGTGTCATCAGCATAGAGGTGATTTTTAAACCCAAGAGATGTGATTAGGTCACCTAGACAAAGTGTGTACAGAAAAGAGAAGAGGTCCCAGGACAGAGCCCTGGGGTACCACCACAGAGAGATCAATAGAGGAGCAGGAGGTGTTAGCAGAAGAGACACTGAAAGTACAATGGGAGAAGTAAGAGGAGATCCAGGATAGAGTTTTGTTATGAATACCAGGAGTATGGAAAATGTGAAGGATAAGAGGGTGGTCCAGGGTGTCAAATGCTGCAGAGAGGTCATGTAATATGAGCAGAGTGTAATGACCTCTGTTTTTGGCAGTATCGAGGTCATTAGTTATTTTAGTGAGAGCTGTTTCAGTCGAGTGAGCAGTGCGGAAGCCAGATTGTAGATGGTCTAGGAGAGAATAGGTGTTGAGAAAATGGAGCAAGCAAGAGAATACAAGATATTCAAGGAGTTTAGAGGCAAAAGGCAGGAGGGAGACAGGTCGATAGTTAGAAAGACAGGTAGGGTCAAGTTTGCGGTTTTTGAGTAATGTTATAACTGTTGCATGTTTGAAGGAGGAGGGAAAGGTACCAGAGTAAAGGGAGGCATTCAAAATGTGTGTGAACATAGGGATTATAGTAGGAGCAAGAGGTTTTAGGAGATGGGAGGGAATGGGGTAAAGAGGGCAAGTGGTAGAGGAAGAAGAGTAGATCAGCAGTGACACATCCTCCTCTGAGACAGTGGAACAAGAGTCAAGGAAGGCAGGAGGAGAGTTAGGAATTGGTGTAGGATGGGAGTAGGAAACAAAGGGTATGTTCTGACGTATGGATTCCACCTTTACCTTAAAATAGTCAGCAAAGCCCTGAGGTGTGATGGAGGAAGAAGAAAAGGCAACTGAGGGTGGTCTGAGAAGAGAGTCAGACAGAGAAGTGTTGGCGTGGGTTAGACTTGTGCGTGTTGATTAGTGAAGAAAAGTAGGTTTGTTTAGCCTGAGAGAGGGTAGAATTGAAACAGGATAGCATAAATTTGTAGTGAAGGAAGTCTGTGAGAGTATGAGATTTCCTCCAGAGGCGTTCAGAGGAACGAGTGGAGGAACGCAGCCTGCGCGTGTGGGAATTTAGCCAAGGATGTTAATGGTATGTACTAAAAAAAAAATATTTCTTCTGTGGCATAAAAAAGGTAGAAAGTGCACCAAAATCATCCACCAAGTTCAACTTGGGGTAAACCCCAAGGTATGTTAATAGTGTTAGTGGAGAATTAAGTTGTGTCAACAATAAATGTATTTGACGCAGCACAGATGTTTTATTGAAAACAAATACTGTACATATTACCTGCGCTTCTCCCTCTGTGTAGGTAAAAGGATTGGCCTTACATTTATGGAAAACAAAGAACAATTCCTCGTCAAGGAAGACTGCGTTTAGCAGGTACCAACACTGAATATATTCAATTTCTTATCGTCCTAGGACCTATGGACTAAACTTTGTGAAGTACTGTATGGGAAAGTGCCCTGAAGGGGTTAAATAAATGAAGCATATGCTTATTTGGTATTTAGTTCTCTTCATTTATCTGCATGTGATACATTTTAGCAGGACTGGTAATTGGAAATATTAATACAGTACTGTACATATGCACATTTCTGTGTGTAAATTTATATCTTACAAATTATCCCTTGCTTTGATATTAATTCATGTTACCAGATTCGATATTCAGGGATTTGATACTTTACCATTCTTGATTTCATATTCCATTATCCATGTCCAATGTTGCTTTGCAAACACGAACTCAGCATGAGATACTTGTAATTCGTAGGCAGCTTACTCTATTCTCAAAAACAAGGGCCTCAGAAACCTCAATGCGATCTCACTTTACCACTGGAATAGATTCTATTTTTAGATTTAGACTCTCAGGGAGTCCAACAACTGAGACTGTTCCAATAGTAATCTTCTCAACCATCTAATTTTACTTCCACCGCCCTTCATTCCCAAAGTAAATGAAACAGAAGCAGGCTTTTACCTAGCAAAGAATAACATCATGTTAAACAGCATCTGGGTTCACACGTCTTGATGTGCATTAATAAAGCATTAAATGTGTTATTTAATGCAGTCTATTCTCAACTCTAGTTCTCGTGTGATGAACACAATACAGCTATTGCTATATTATAGGTATAAAATGGGGGAGTAAAACTAGGCAGTTGCTCCATCATTACTAGACCACCAACTGAGAGCAGACATATTTAATTTGGCGAATAGACTCAAAGTAATCTGTAGATCAACTCCAGATTTATGCACATGCTACAGCTGTATTTCACTTGAAGAGGTCCTGTGGGACATACTGTAAATGTCTGGAAGTCAAACTTAAAAGGAAAAAATTATTACAGCAAAAAAAAAGTTTTTTTTGAAGCCTAAACACACAAAATTACAAAAATGTATTCTTTGGGTGATTTCTGGAAAACCTAACCAAGGAAGACACTACAGCAGTGTTTGTGATTGCCATGGATTAAGAAGCACATCTGACTATTTGCTAAAAAGCAAACTCTGTGCCATTGGAAATTTGATCTACTATGGGGCATAATAAGTACTATGGATTTCAATGTACCTAAATTGTTCCACCCAAGTTTGAGATAATCAAACATGAATGGATTGCTCCCTGCAAATGCAAAAGAGCAAGAGAAGTAGCAACAGTTTTTTTAATCTGTTTGTTACTATACAAACTCAAAACGGCAGAGGGTTTGTACAGCAGAAACAAAATACTGTAATGCAGTGTGTAGCTCTTTGGCATTAGAATCTGTAAACTATTTTCAAAAGTATTCTGGAAACATGTGCATTTTCTGTCAGATATAGGCAAATCCAGGTGTGTGAAATCAGAACCAACTAGAATATTACATTCCAAAACCAAATACAAAACCCTTAAGATTTTAAGAACCAAAATCCCAAAATGATTTAGAACTGAAATCAAAACACCAGGCAAATTATCTAGATCTTTCACCATATGTTTTTTCATTGTTTTAAGTTTTTCAGTTATAATATTTTAGCTTCCTAATTGTTTTCTTATTATTATATGCTTCTTAATGTATTTATAATGCTTAATTATGCAATTGTAACATTTCCTGCTTATTCCATAATTCTGCAAAAATCCAAAACCAAAATACATGGAGTTTTGGCAAAATCAGAACCAAAAGCACAAAGAAAAATTAGAACCAAAACTACATCCAAAACTTAAAAACTGTCTTTATGCTGGGGAAAGGGACATATAACTACTCGGAAACAGTTCTGAGATAGGTACACGGGTCTGAGGAAACACTAGGTGCTAGGAGTAAGCTTTTTTTTTTTGCAACAAACTGTTTCCTGAGTGCCTCCCTTTCTATTTCCTATGCTGTACAAAACTAAAATGCTAAATATTTTCTGGGTTATAGCACAAAAAAGGTCCTCTAGCCCTAAAGTGCTCAGATTAACTTGTTTATTAATAGCTCCAGAAGCATTATTATGAATACATGATGTCTCTTACAGATAACAATATCAGAATGGTGAACGAGTAAACAATAAAAAAAAACAGGAAGTTCAGATATCTTAATTTTAAACATGTTAAAACACTGTATATTATTTTGAATCTGTGTAACAATACCATGGAATACATATTGCTTTTGTTTACACAAGATCCCCAATTTAGCCCTTAGTTGATGAAGCTATTCCAAAGCTGCGGTGATCAGGGTCTAGTTGTAGAACAGTTTGATTTTAAATAATTCCCCAAAATGTTAATTTACATTAATATTTTCCAAAACAGAAAACTAATGGAGTATTTACCAATATAATATGTGATTAGATGGCAGGTGGGAAGCCTAGATTGTGTAGCTCTACACGGCTCATCTAATTGAGCCCTTAATTGATTATATTTTCTAAACTGCTATGGTCTGCATAAAATCAAGCTGTGATAATGGAAAAATGTGGTATTATCGTCAAACAAAAATGCATTCAATAATGGTGCAAGTTATAAACAATGTACCACCAAAAATAACGAATTTTTTACCTCAACCGATAAAAAGATCGGTACCGGCATCAAAAGGACTAAATACAGCAAATCTAGTCATGTTGATCCTCGTCATCAATATATTGGCCATTATACAGGGTATACATAGGAAAGAAAAGCTAAAGCAGCATGGAATAGATTATAAAATATTAAGTGCAATACATTACAGTGAATATTAACCCCTTAGTGCCCATGACTATCTGACCACTAAATCATATAATAATAATAATTGTTTGTTCTTGTATAGTGATGCTGGTTTTACAGAGATATTTTGCAGACGCAGTCCCTACCCCTTGGAGCTTACAATCTATGTTTTTTGGTGCCTGAGGCACAGGGAGAGAAAGTGCTTTGCCCCAGATCACAAAGAGCTAACACTGGGAATTGAACCAGGTTCCCCAAACTCAGTGCCAGTCAGTGTCTTTACTCACTGAGCTGCTCCTTCTCTCTAAAGTTTATAAAGGGGCTGACATTAAATTTACACTAACTACCCCATTGACTACCTAAGTGGCTAGCAAAGGACTGCCATGCAATACTTTACTAACCGCTAAGGTAATCAAAGGGTTAACTAACACACAGATACCCAGTAAGCTCATGCAAATGAATATACAGTTATATTTACAGTTGCTATATGCTTTACTGTGGAGGGTTTTTATCACTTTTTTTAACCTCCGTAACCTTAATAAGTGTGGTATATATATCTATATCTACTGTATATAATCGAAAATCTTGTGTATATATATATATATATATATACCACACTGTGTGTGTGTGTTTATAAATGTCAAAAAGGAGTGCTACTGGGCATGGCAATATATACTATAAACAAACACAAACAGAGCCCAGTGCAACATCCAATGGCAAAAATACACAGTGAAATACCTATATGTCTTTGAATAAAAGGGTAATTTAGTTTAACACTTTGGCCAAAGCATTGTAAACCTGTGAGCCCCTCCAAGGCATGACCATAATTCATTTAGAACCATGCAGCTGATTATGACAGATCAAATATGATCATTCTTCCTAGTATTGTACAGGTTATTAAGAATTTTAATCAGTGTTAGGACCTGTGAATTATGGTCATGCCTAGGAGGGTCTCACAGGCCTACAATGCTTTGGCCAAAGTGTTAAACTAAATGGCCCTTTTATTCAAGAGATATATAGGCATGGGCGTCCGTAGAAATGTTTTAAGGGGGGGCATAATTTTAACTAGACAGAGAGAGAGATTGGGTGTGGGGGGTGTGTGGGTGATGGGGTGGGTGACTGACACTTGGGTGGGTGACTGACTGACTTGTGTGTGACTGACACTTGGGTGACTGACTGACACTTGGGTGGGTGACTGACTGACTGTGGGTTGGTGTCTGTATTCATTCACAGACAGACAGACACAAACACACACCCTCCCTCTCAGTCTCTCCCTCTCAGACTCTCCCTCTCAGACTCTCCCTCTCAGACCAGACTCTCTCAGACCAGACTCTCTCAGACTCTCCCTCTCAGACCAGACTCTCTCAGACTCTCCCTCTCAGACCAGACTCTCTCAGACTCTCCCTCTCAGACCAGACTCTCTTAGACTCTCCCTCTCAGACTCTCCCTCTCAGACCAGACTCTCCCTCTCAGACCAGACTCTCCCTCTCAGACCAGACTCTCTCAGACCAGACTCTCTCAGACTCTCCCTCTCAGACCAGACTCTCAGACTTTCCCTCTCAGACTCTCCCTCTCAGACTCTCCCTCTCAGACTCTCCCTCTCAGACTCTCCCTCTCAGACTCTCCATCTCAGACTATCCCTCTCAGACTCTCCCTCTCAGACTCTCCCTCTCAGACTCTCCCTCCTCAGACTCTCTCTCTCAGACTCTCCCTCTCAGACTCTCTCAGACTCTCCCTCTCAGACTCTCTCAGACTCTCCCTCTCAGACTCTCTCAGACTCTCCCTCTCAGACTCTCTCAGACTCTCCCTCTCAGACTCTCCCTCTCAGACTCTCTCAAACTTCCCCCCCCCTCAGACACTCTCAGACTTCCCCCCCCCCTCAGACACTCTCAGACTTCCCCCCCCCTCAGACACTCTCTCCCCCTCAGACTCTCTCAGCCTCTCTCCCCTTCAGACTCTCTCAGACTCTCTCCCCCCCAGACTCTCTCCCCCTCATACTCTCTCCCCCTCAGACTCTCTCTCTCACTCTCAGACACTCTCTCTCACTCTCAGACACTCTCTCTCACTCTCAGACACTCTCTCTCACTCTCAGACACACCCACACACACCCACACACACACACACACACACACACACACACACACACACACACACACACACACACACACACACACACACACACACACACACACACACACACACACACACACACACACACACACACACACACACACACACTCTCTCTCTCTCTCACACACACACACACACACACACCTTGTCTGGTGCCACTCTAATGCAGATAGTCCCAAGGTGCAGTCCCATCTCTTTCTTACCCCCTCTCTTCTTCATTCACTCTCCCCCCTCACCCTCTCTTCCTCACTTCCTCTATTACACCCCCTGTCTCCTCACTCTCCCCCCTCCATCAATTATCCCCCTCTGACTCAAACCCTCTCCCTGAATCCGCCCTCCTCACATTCATTCCCTCCCCCCTGATCTAACACACACACACACACACACACACACACACACACACACACACACACACACACACACACACACACACACACACACACACACACACACACACACACACACACACACACACACACACACACTCTCACTCACACACACACTCTCACACACTCACAGACACACTCAGACACACTCAGACACACACACTCAGACACTCGCAACAAGGGGGAATCGGAGCAGGGTGGGGAAACGGAACGGGGGGGCCGGAGCAGGGGGGGGAATCAGAACGGGGGGGGACCGGAGCAGGGGGGGAATTGGAACGGGGGGGGGGATCTGAGCAGGGGGGGATCGGAATGGGAAGGGGGGACCGGAGAAGGGGGGGAATCGGAACGGGGGGACCGGAGCAGGGGGGGGGGAATCAGAACGGGGGGGACCAGAGCAGGGGGAAGATTTTGGAACGGGGGGGATCGGAGCAGGGGGGGAATCAGAGCAGGAGGACAAGGGGGAAGTGAGAGTGGCATGGAGCAGTAGTCACCTGACTTGCTCCATGCAGGAAAGGGCGGGCCTCGCTATGCAAGCTCAGATAGAGCTTGCGAGGGCCAAAAAAAATAAATCCTGGTAGCGTGCCAACACGCGCCAGCCAATCAGGAGACAAGGGAGGTTTTTTTTTTTTTTGCAGAGACACGCGCGCTTGCTTGCACATCGTGAGTGCACTAAATGCTGTCACGCCAGTGCCCTCTGTCCCCCGCTGTTGGCGGCCCTGGATCCAGGGGGGGGGGGGGCAAGCGCGCCCCCCCTTGCCCCGTCCTGCGGACGCCCATGTATATAGGTACAGTATTTCACTGTGAATTTTGCCATTGGATGTAGCACTAAGCTCTGTTTGTGTTTGTTTATAATCAAATGGTTAACCCTTACCACCACCCTTTCGTGTGAGCTAACCCCTAATTCTCACATCTTGGGTCATAAAATTGCAGTAATAAGAAGTGATAATTGTTTTTCCGGCTGTAATAGTAACTGATATATCTTTGCCTAAGGTTTCCCTTCTTACCTCTTTAAAATGGGTCTTCATATTATTCAGATGTGCTACTCCATAAGACACTTTAATGCATGTATTCACAAATATAGCCCCTTTTTAGCTCGTGAATGGTCTGTGTAATGATAATTCCAGGAGATATTCAGTATTTTAATAATCTGGCATACCAGAGGCTAATTTGAGTTACCACCCACAGTTTAAAAATACATGTACTATGTCAGATCATGTGAGTGCCCTGGCCTGTTTTTCTATGTTTTCCTAGATGTGAGGTTATCTAGGGTCAATGCCTGTTTTGGAAATGGGATGATTGAAATATGGTGTTACAACAAACTTTTTACTACATCTTAAAAGACATTCTTTAGAGGTCTATAAATACCAGAGGGTGGAGCCAAGAAGATATTCCACAGAATGGTTTGAATGCACTAAATATGAAATATCATGGGTCTGACAACGATTCGCGATAATTAATACATCTTTGTAACATTTGCTATTTAGATTAATTGAATCATGCTAACCAATTGTAGCCATGCATAATAATGGACTGCAGACATCTTCTCTGTTGGCAGTAAACCCTGGTTAGTACAGGAATGCCAGCAGTAGTTATGGAGGTTTTCCCTCACACCCTTGTGAGGTGCCCTATGTATGGATGGGAGTGGCTGCATGCTCTGAATCCCTGGATAGTGACCTCAGAGATGTGCCTGCCCCCTGAGGTATATAAGGCACAACGCTGTCAAGTTAGTGTTGGTTGTTGCTGATGTGTTTGGCTTCTGTGAAAGGGATTGCAGGATAGCTTGGTGCCCACTAGTGCTGTAACTAGTGGCATGGGTTTCCAAATCAAGCCTGTCAAGGCCACACTGTGTCCAGGGACCGGGCACAGGGGTGATCTCCCTACGGGGAGAGGGGATCCCACTCCAATTGGGAGGGTGTACCTGGCAAAGGGACAGCACGGAGAAATGTGCGGCTAGAGCTGAGAGCTGCATGGGGCAGTCTACTTCATCGAGTACATTAATAAAGATGCCCTGTTTAAAGATACTCCCCCTGTGTGAGTGTGAGATTACTCAACAGTGGGTGAGACCACCAAGAAGGAGTTCCTCACCAGGACCATCTCCCTGCGGAATCACAGATCCTGATGAGGTGGAGGCGTTGCACATGATATAGGTAGGACTCGTACCCACTACCTCAGCTACCTGTTCCTGATGACATCCCCTAATACCATCATGCGGGAGACTCAGGAGTCCTGTTACCTGCAGGTGCACCACCATACACGATCACGTAATGGGGACCGGTTAGACCACACGGGCCAATGTGAGATTGGGTGGGTCAGACAGGAGGGAATACCCGTTACACAATCAACGGATGTAAAAATGCAAAGGTCAAATATCAATTTGTCTATCAAACTTAGCATTAAACAAATCAAGATTGATATCCACGCAGTGAAGATGGCGTTCTTCTAAGGATTATAGGAAAAAATATATGGGACATATTCTATATCCAGGCATTTTTATTTAAAAGAAAGGGTTTTATTTCCTATAACCATAAAAGTATCATTAGAGATAGATGAAGGGGGTTAAGGTTTATGCTGCATTTATGCTGCGTTTCAATGTAAGGAAAGTTAGGATTTAAATTCTACATTTAGAATATGAATTTATAATTTAACAAGAGGTTAACAAGAGGCTCTGCTGTCACACACGTGAATTCTCATCTTTCATGCTCCAACGGCCTTTTTTTGGAAGAAATCAGATATTGTTATGTGGTAACTTATTGGATTTCTGTTTGCTTATCTCTTTATTATGTGAAACGGTTTGCTTTTATTGTATGTATTGTATTATTTGTCTGTAACCTAAGCACTGTACTATTTTTGTATATTAAATCTAAAATGTAATAAGTAAAATACTGTCTTTGGCTCTAACTGAACTTTGCACATTTTGTAGAGAGTAATTAACATTTTCTGACACATTTTGCTACAATATATGTTTGTGTGCTAATTACATATTTACTTAGTAAACAGGGACCAAAGAATATCTCTGCAAGTACTTCTTGATATCTCTTTGCTGGTAGAAACAATAAGGTGATACAGCTCAACCCCATTATAGCGCGATCTGCTATAACGCGGATCCGCTAATAACGCGGTTTGAGCATGGACCCCGAATTTAAAATAAAAAAAATAATAATAATTTTTTTTTTACATTTAAAAAAAAAAAAAAATTGCACACTGCACACTGCACGCTCCACACACTACCAGCACACACTGCACACTGCACACATTACCAGCACTCACTGCACACTGCGCACTGCACAGCTCCCTGCACAGCCCACTACACACACTACCAGCACTCACTGCACACTGCACAGCCCACTACACACACTACAGCACTCACTGCACACTACACACCCCACTACACTGCACACTGCACACACTACCAGCACTCACTACACACTGCACACTGCACAGCCCACTGCACACACTACACAGCACACAGCACACTCTCACAGCACACAGCACACTCTCACAGCACAGATCACACTCCACACAGCACACAGCACACAGCACACTGCACTCACAACACACTGCACTTACAGCACACTCACACACACCCTCCCACTCCCCCTCCCTACCTTTGGTGTCGGCTGCTGAGCTCGGAGCGGAGCTGGCATTGGGAGGAGGAGGGGGGGTGTGTCGGTAGGAAGGGGGGGTAGTGTGAATGCCGGTAGGGGGGGTGAGTGAGGAGCAGGCTTGGACTCAGAGGGCCGCGTAGGAGTGGTATGTCAGAGACACACAGACTGAGGGTGGGAGCGGAGGGTCTCTGGATGCCGGGCGATGGGCCGGTAGGTGTGGGGGCCTCGGGGGGGAAGGGGGTGATGCCGGTGGAGGGGGATGGATGCCGGTGGTGGGGGGGGAGGTGAGGAGCAGGCTGAGGTGGCCATTTTTTTTTTAACTAGCGCGACCCCGGATCTAGCGCGGTCGGATCGGGTGGCCCCCGAGGACCGCGCTATAATGGGGTTAAGCTGTATTTGTGTAATTCCTAAGGACACACATAAGCACATTGATGGACATGCCCTCCGGTCAATATCTGTGAGACAGTAAGATCATAGGACATTAGGAGTATGACATGACAAAAGAGAAGCAGCAAGAGAGAGAGGCTGTGAGCAGCACGTGAGAAGGCTGAGAGTTCGGCAGAGATCAAGAGAGAAGCTACAGCGAAACACGTAGAATCGATTGACAGCTCCTGGGAGACATTGGAGATCACGTCAGCAGCATTAAGTGCTGGCAAGCGGGTATGACCGGAGAGACCATAGAAGAGCTTCCGCCCTTAAGCAAGACGTCACCGGAAATTATGTATGCGGATGTGGAAGCACGTGAACCGGGTTGCTGGTGATATCTCCTTCCGTTATTCTCTCCCATGAATGTTATATTTAAGCAAATGTGAGTGCAATTATTTTTATATTCATCCAATATAATAAACATATTAGCAGTATTGAACTATTGTGGGCTTTCTTTTATTTCTCGGGCTATCATACGTTTGAGAATATTGACTACAGAGGGCGCATACAAGGCGCATCCAGGGTTCATCAAGGGCTTATCAAAGGCTTATCCAGTCAAATCCAGAGATCCATGCGTGAAGACAGCATAAAGAGCTCTTATCAGAGAGAGAAGAATCTCTGATATGCTTCTATTCCCTTTTCCACTTGTGAGTGAGACCTATTGCTTATATTAGATAGGGTTCATTATCTATTGGCTACACCATATTTTGTTGTTTGAATTTTCCACATATTGCATAACGTGAACTACCAGTGCTCCCCTTTCTAGGAAGAAGAACGATTACTATTTTGGACTAAGCAAAGGGTCCGGATAAAGGGTTTTGAGCAGCTTTTTCTTTATTATATACGCTGTAATAAGTCACTTTATACAGCTGCGGCCATCTTTATACTAATGCGGCCGGATCCGCGGCGCTCTGATAACCGCGGCCAGATGCGGTATATTTTCTTTTTTTCCGGAGCTCTTTCCGGTATGTTAGCGCTCTAATTTTTAGCGCTGTCTGCTATACTGCAATACCGTCTAAAAATACAGGTGGGCGTTCGCGAGCTGTTGTCTTAAAAGTCTAATAAGTCTAATGCATGTCTAATGAATTATTTCTGTGTCTGTGTGCGCAGTATTTGTAAAATGGAAGATTTACAGTATACTGTACAGCAGCGGTGCGCAATCTGTGGGGCGCGACCCCCAGGGGGGGCGCGAGACTGCCGACGGGGGGCGCGGGGTTTACAGAGGCCCCGCGCGCTTCCCGAAGGCACTTAAATTAAGTGCCGGGGGAGCTGCAGGGCCTCTGTAAACCATACTTACCCGTGGCTCCGGCGGCTTCCTCCCGGCGTCGCCATGGCAACGCGGCGTCAAAATGACGCTGCGAGGTCATGTGACGTCACGTTGCTATGGCAACGTGACGTCATTATGCCGGAGCGCGGGTAAGTTGGGGTTGGGGGGGGCGCGGGAGCGAGGGGACAGCCATCAGGGGGGCGCAGGGAAAAAAGTTTGCGCCCCCCTGCTGTACAGTATAACAAAAATATAGGGTCGCGTCTTCTTCGAATATAAAATTGTCACATTTCCATAAATTTTTATACAGTACTGTATTTTGTAATCAGTACTTTTACTTTTACTTGTTTTCATACTTTTTTTTATATTATGCATTGTTGAAACGCATAGGCGTGTTACAGTATCCCATTTCGGTGCATACAGCGCTCTCCCTCTCGCCCCCGCACACACACAAGGTTAAAGTACTATTTCAACTTCTTATCTACAGTACAGTACACCTCTCCCAGCCAGATGGCTTTCTGAAAGCCAGATGGCTTTCTGGCTTCAATCATCCTGAACCTGTCATCACTTTCCTGCGTGTATAACGTACAGAGCCTGGTGTCACATTTCAGCGCCTGCGTGTTATCCTCTTTGGGAAGGGACCTAGCTGATGATTAATGCGCATGCATGTAGATCTTCACATTCATGTGGAAGTTCAAGTCTGGTAAAAAAAAATATATATATGTTTTTTTTTTGTTTCCAGACATGTGTGCCTGCATAAAAAATCTTGTTATTCTGATATTCTATCGGTACTGTAGCTTTTTAATGCGACACAAGTCATTCACATGCTTTATGTGATTTTTATTGATTTGAGGGTTTTGGGGATCATTATTATGACCTGTTGGAAATATGTCTTTGAACTACAATACAGCTAATCCTTCATGCAGCTTTACCCCTCCCCCCCCCGGAGACACACACAAGGCTCAAGGATTTCAACTTCTTATCGACACCTCTCGCAAACCATTCATTTCCAAATGCTTGGCTTTGTGCTTTTAATCGTCCCGAGCCGAGCCTGGTGTCACATCTCTGCGCCTGCGTGTAATCCTCTTTGGGAAGGGACCTAGTTGATGATTAATGCGCATGCGTGTATAACTTCACATTCATGTGGAAGTTCAAGTCTGTATTCTTGTTATTCTGATATTCTATCGGTACTGTAGCTTTTTAATGCGACACAGGTCATTCACATGCTTTATGTGATTTTTATTGATTTGGGGGTGTGGGGATCAAAACATTATGATGACCTATTGGAAATATGTCTTTGAACTACAATACAGCTAATCCTTCATGCAGCTTTACCCCCCTCCCCCCCGCAGACACACACATGGCTCAAGGATTTCAACTTCTTATCGATACCTCTCGCAAACCATTCATTTTCAAATGCTTGGCTTTGTGCTTTTAATCATCCAAGGCCGAGCCTGGTGTCACATCTCTGAGCCTGCATGTAATCCTCTTTGGGAAGGGACCTAGTTGATGATTAATGCGCATGCGTGTATAACTTCACATTCATGTGGAAGTTCAAGTCTGGAAAAAAAAAATATATATTTTTTTTGTTTTTGTTTCATTTCCAGACGATATTGATATTGATATGGTAAAAAAATAATTACATATGGCAGCTGTACCCACCATAGATTTTGCCATTCGGTTGGCGCCGAGCCACTGCCAGTCCCTTAGTCTTGATTATACACATAGGTGACAGGTGACAGCGGGCCTGCTACACCTGTAGTTGACAGCTGATGAAGCTGGAAATCGCTTTGGTACATGCAAGCTTGCTGGTATCTGTATGTGAAATCCTGCTCAGGCTGCAGGTATCCAGACTGGGGCAGATAGCAAGGGTTGCCGGTCAGCAGGTTTTCACAGACGGTCGGACTGTTATTGGAAGCCAGTGCTGGTGCTGGCGCTGGCGCATTGCTTGCCTGGGACTGACGATTCTTAGTTGGTTTTACCATGACCTTTTGCTTTTTGAACTCTCCATGATCAAAGATACTGGAAAATTCAGGCGCAACACACCAATACCCTCCTCCTGTAACTCTGGGTGCAGGAGCAATACGAAAAAAACGCAGATCGATATATAACTTTTTCTTTATCGCACGCTTCCACCCATGAGCATCTGGTGAAAATTTGTAAAAGTCATAACTTTCGATAAAATATAGATACATTTGACCAACTGTGGCCATCTTATCATCTGCTGAACTAATTGCCGACCATATTAAATGAGCGTACGTTATGTTGGGCTTTTTGAACACGGACTGCTGTGGTGTACTCATCTCTGGACCCCTCTGGACAATGGAATAGAACACCAGACACTTTGCATTTAGTTTTTAATGTGAAACGCCTAAATAGATACAATGTTGTACAACTTCTTCAGTACCAAGGTCAATTCACAAAGACCACTATGGTATTTTTTAAACACCTGCAAGTCAACACATTACTGAAGCACATGCGCATTACAATTCATGAATATCTGCCACCTGGCGGATACGCGATGAATTGCAACCAATTAAATCGGAACACTTCTCATTAAACAGATCAAGCGCGGGTGACGCTGGTATGATTGCGACATGAATACGGCATGAACGCCGCGTGAACGCCGCATGAACGCCGCATGAACGCGGCGAAGCGCGTTGCATTCGGAAAAAGTCACCGGAAAATATCGGAGAAGTGTTAAAATAAAAGGGGCCGCGGCTGTATGTCACTATTTGGTGGGGGTGGTTTATTATATTGATTATATTTACACTTATTTTAAGATTATAATTATCACATCATATTTTGGGTGATTATGCACTTTGTGTGAATACACAGATCTTTTCACCTAAATGCACAGACGCGCCCGGTACACTGTTCTTTTTTTCTGCGCCTATAATACTATCATATATTAGACGGGCTCCAACGCTTGCCCTTTAGTTAGTATCAAGGCCACTGGAACTTATTAAGAGACATTGTGGGACAATTGCGCAGCGCGGTATCTCCTTAATCTCTCCTTGCAAGTGTGATATGTATTGTTCAAGGTTCTCCGAGTACGAGGGCCCCTATATGTAATTATTGTGTTCTGCATACATAAAGTACGGTTACTCAAAAGATACATGTTACTCTGTGTTGTCTAACCCAGGCCTCGTTCTTACAACCTGATTATTCTCTATCCTAAACAGTGGAGGCAGACTCAGGCCCTCACCCTAGTATCTCCATTCTAAGACACCTAGGGAAATAAAGAGGGGTTACATTTGTGACAGGTTGAAAGGAAATATTACTCATTTGAGAGACCCGGCAGGAGTGAAAAATGAGTCAGCTATATTAGGTAGCTGTGTGTATTGACGCTGGTCACATATCCAAGTCACGTGCTGAAAGGTGTGCCGTTCATGACAGGCTGCAAGGTGTCTTATGGAGTAACACCCCTTTGTAAATATGAATCTTTATGGCCCGTTCATTTGAAAAGGGCGGATGATGTCTTATGGAGTAAGACTTCTTAATAAATATGGTGCTGAATGTGTATGATTGTATACACTTATATTAAGTCCTCTATCATATAACACTTAAAAAAAACTATTACACACTTTATGAACTGAAACTTTAAGGAAATTATTCAGTCATGAAATCAGTTGCTCAGGTACCTTGTTTGTTTTCTTCTTTGAATAACAAGTTAATGGCTAGGGGTCATCAAAGTATGATCTGCGCTTATGTGCCAGAGTTTGCTGTCCTCAATATTGCGTATCGTGCTTTGAATCCCAGTCAAAACCTCTTAGCAGGGTGTAGGTGGACATGTGCAGAGGTACACAATGGAGACTGTTTTAAGGTGAAATTAAAACAAGGCTTTATTGTGTCTGTCACTTTAAACACAGCAAAAATCAACATAAGAGAATAAGCCAAACAAAAAAACAATCTCTGCTTTGGAGACTATCTACACATGTAGCTCAGCCCTCTCTGACTGGGTTGGTTAGCTAAGCTATTTACCAGCCCCAAATCATGGAGACATTTATCAATACACATAGACAGATAATAGATGTATACGAAAAGTCTTATCTGTTAGCTGGGCTGCTGTAGGGGAAGCTTCTCGGCTCTCTTGGAACCGCACCTTTGTGTGCACAGGCAAAATCAGGCTCCAAGTTTAGAATCTTGTCCCTTTGTCTTGTGGTCAGCTTGTCGCTCAAGACATCTGTCCTTCCTTGGTTCAGCCCAGTTGTGGACTAAGGAATCTCTGCTCTGTCTCCTAGTTCAGCTCAGGTGGGAGCTAAGGAGTCTCACTTCCTGTCTCAAAGGCAGGCTTTTTCTACTACCTGCAATCAGCCAGGTGGTGTTAGTTAATTGCCTACCAGCAGTTAACCACCACACTGCTGGATTAGAGGCACATTTGTGAACAGGGATAAGACCCCTGTAACACAGGGGATCTTTACCTTCCTTTACAAATAAACGAATTGAAAGCTAGCATGGATTCTCTGATTTCCATTTAATATGATGTGCAGCAGTTTCTTCCTGCTTCGGAAGATTTCAGTTCCATTCATTTTAATTGAGCTGAGATCTTCCTGAATAGAATTTTCGTAAAAGTTTTCCAACAAGATTTATTTGATTCTGTCATTATATTGATGACTGTTTATGAATTTGAAAATTTTATTGCAAGCAGATAAAGTCTAAAATTCTCCAGCGTCGTGTACTCGTGGAAAGTTTTTTTGCTTTTAATTTATGGGGAAAATGTGAATTAGATCACAAAAAATCGAAATAATTTAACATGGTTTTGCTTCTTGCGTCATTTAAAATCTGTTAAGCAAAAATGTGTCCCTCTTCTCTTCCGGTCTCATTGTAAATCTATAGCTAAATAAAGATTATATGCTGCAGGCCGCAATCAAACCATGCATTCAACATTACCATTGCTGCTGGTTCAAGGGGTACCTGTCCTGGTAATCCTGATCTGAACTGTAGATAAGGGAGATCCAACGCACAACGGATTTGCTCAATAGAAAAATGTATTGTGCCACACAACATTTCGACCGTAAGGTCTTTATCAAGTGACAGGCACTTGATAAAGACCTTACGGTCGAAACGTTGTGTGGCACAATACATTTTTCTATTGAGTAAATCCGTTGTGCATTGGATCTCCCTTATATTAATTTTAAATTCTCACACTTTCTTTCTTCCAGAGTACCTTCTCTCCTCACCTTGCCAATGCAAGAATATTTTTCTTGCAACATTTCTAACCAAGCACCTGGCAAAACCAAAATGAGGTATTGCCTCAGATTCCCTTCTGACTTGGAAAGAAAGGATTGAGGAGCAATTCAGACAAATCTGAACCTTGAAGTTTGGGTGTACTGTATCTCTTTTTTGGGACCTGCACTCGCCCGTCTCCACTTTTTGCCATATTATAGAAAGGCTATTTGTGTGGCTTCAGTTGCAGTAATGTTGTTCAGTAGCTTGGAAAGGAGGCTGTAGGAGTAACAGTAATAGTTTAAGCCAGTTCCAGTAGCTGTAAGGGCTTTAAGGGTAAATATGTTTATATGCAGGATTTGATTGAAATAAATTGACATCATACACATTTTGTTACACATGAACTTTTAACATTATATGGAATCCTTGTTTAGGAGAGCCTTGTCAAACGCCATACTTTAGAGAAACACAAATACTGTATATAACGTTTAAAAAAACCTTGCAAATTAAATCAGAATTTAGTTAAAACTATGATTGAAGAAATCTTAACTTTGTCTTATTTTAAAGTGCAATAAGGCGGCTTACAGCATAGCTAAAACATGCCATCAAAATTTTACCAGCAAATCCATTTCCGTGAGAATGATAAATGATGGTTAAAATTAGATAATAAATCATTGTGCAGTGTAAATGTGTATTTAATATGAGTTCAGGACAAAAAGGCTGCTTTTGATTAGAAAAATAATAATGCTTTCCAGTAACTTAAGTCTGCTGTGAAAGCATATTCCATGGTGGTACATACAGTAAGGGCATAATTATTGGTCTGTTTTTTTTTTTTATTGAGCCAAAACCTTTAGAGATACCTGAATGTTATTACGTTGTGCTCCGCCCCCTAGTTAAAATGTGAATGGGTTTCAAATGTAGCTAACGAAAAATTAACTAGACATACCACACTGAACTACAAGTATGTGCACTATGCAGCAAGACTATCACATGTCTTCACATGCTTTTCAAACCTTATACTTCTTTAATGTGGTTTTGTTGGATTTGGGCCCTGGTCCACTGGGTACTAGATTGTCAGTACTAATTTAAAACAGATTCCCACCCCAGAGTTGAAATGTTGTATGCCAAATGGATCCGTATGCTTTACAAAACCTTTTTGGATGTGGCAAAAAAAAAAAAAATCTCTTAATGTTACAGTAAGTATGTGTTTGACTTGTTAAAGGAAAGATATGTGATCTAAGGGTGGCCATGAAGTTCTTGGTGATTGACAGGGGTCTGCATTAAAGTTTCAAACAGAGCAAACATGGCTCCCAACCCAAGTTCCAGGCTTGTGTTATGAAAGGAAATCAAATGCAAATATTGAGGGAGAAGAGCCTAGTGTGAATAAACTTTTTTAACTTTTCATGTCACACAGCCATATTTACTATCCTGTGCTAAGCCATCCCACACTTTACAGCCCCATAAGACACATTATAGTCCAATTAAGTGAATGGGGAATAAGATGTCTTATGGCATATCACCACTTCATAAATATGGCTCATGGTTTCTTGAACGGCTCAGTCTCTCTAAGACTATCCACAACACATCATTGAATTCATACTGTCAACTTATCTAGTAAAGGGTGTAGGTTATGGAAGCCTAGAGATATACAGTAGCAATAGAAGTGCTGGATCTCTAGTCAGACAACACTATGTGTGTGTCATAGAGAAGGATATCAGAACGAAACAAAGTGTATGTGGAGCTCAAAAGGGTGGCATAGAGAGATGGCTGCTTGTGAGTTTTAAGATGTGGATATTATAACTGAATGTGATGTACCTGTCATACTTATTTTAAAAAGGTAATTAATCACGATTTTGCTCAGTTTTCTGTCTTATTTTGTTTTTACTAAATCCACCTGGAGCCCTAAATTAGCCATTTTCTCCACAGAGAACACCAAGGTGCATTTCCAAATAGGACCCTGTCCATTGCCATACAGAACATTTGCAGAATCTGCTTAACATACATTTTTACAAATTCAATAACAAAGGCCACATTCATCAAAATCATATTTGCATGATTGGTTATTTAGCCAGTATTGTAAGGGCCTGCACAGTGCAGGATAGTTTATTGCAATCCCTCAAACAAAATGTGCCATATTTTTCACGAAATTACTCTAGAAACTATTTAGAGTAGAGTTCTGCTGGGACCATACTGTACAATGGAAGAGTTGAATCTTTACTAGAGGGAATACCTATAACAACTCATAGATTCAACTTGATTTTGGTGCATCTATAATTTCATTACCGTATAATTGCGAAACCATTTAAGCTTGTTATTAATCAAATTATTTTCAGCAAGAGGTGATTCTGGATGAATAAAATTGTATTATTTTGGTATTATGATGTAGTTTCTTTGTCCTCATCCTCAAGAATGGTTCAGCCTCTCCCCATGTCAGGATCGCTTAGACCTCCTGCTTAGCCATAGTTCTTCTTTGTCCACTGGGTGTGCTGCTGTCTTCTGTTTCCTCTGGGTTCCTCTGGCTGCCTGCCTCCTGCCTCGGACCCCTGCTTGTGACCCCTACTACGCTTGTGCTGTTCCGGCCACCGAGATCCTACCCGCCACAGGAGTCTCCCGTGACAGAAAGCAAAGGCCACTTCTGGACCTCGCTGGAACAGATTCTTCTTCTGCCTGCACCCTTTCCTGCCTGCTGCAGCAGACCACATCCGCATGGTTGAAGATAAGTACTTTCGTTTCTTTTTTGGAAATCCAAGTTGGGAAGGTTTTTTTTGCTGCTTAGTGTTCTGCAAGAATTATTGTGTTCATAACGAAAAAACATTTTTGCTGAGACTAGAACTGTTGCTGCAGAGACTAGTGCATCTTTCTTTGAGATTTTTCTTTTGTGCAGTGCCTGGGTTAACCCTTGCAGTACCTGTTGCCACCTTTTAGACTCTGACTTTTCATTCCCTGGATAAGGCTTGTCTCTGCATCACTGGTTGGACCACTGCTGTTCACAGGGTTCCCATTTCAAAAGACAAGATTGCTTCTATTATTTTGTTACTGCATACTGTGATTTTTTCTGAAATCTGTAGTTCTTCATATGATTGGTTCTAAGGTTTCAGGTTTACCTGCAAGTTCCCCTAAAGTTTGTTTCTCTGCAACATATGATATCCCTACGCCTGATATCAAAGGTTTCAGATTTAACTGCAGGGTTCTCTGTATGATATCCCTACGCCTGATATCTAAAGTTTCAGATTTAACTGCAAGGTTCTGTCTGATATTCCTATGTCTGATGTCAAAAGTTTCAGATCTAACTGCAAGTTTTCTCTGTAGTAGTTTCCTGCTGTCTATGATATTTCTATGCCTGATTTCTAAAGTTTCAGATTTAAACTGCAGGGTTTCTCTGTCTATGTTTTCTCCTTGCATTTATAAATCTCCGTGACTGACGCTAAAGTCTCAAAAGGTCAGCTCTCCCATCTTGTGTCTCTCTGTGTCTAATATTCCTGTTGTTCAATCTAATGCTTCTGTTTTAAAACACATTTCCTCTTTACTGGTTTCTTGGGAAGTGTGGTTTCCCCATGTCTGAACTTATGGCTCCTACTCAAACAGTCTTGAGCAGTAAATGTGAACACAGTACCACTGATTCTTCAGAACTTCTCAAAGCAAGGAAGAAGAAGAAAAAGAAGGGAGGCATTACTGTGGAAGTTGCAGAAGAAATTAAGAATGAAATTTTAACCCCAGAGTCTGCATTTGATGAAAGAGATATACTGCAGCTTAAAGCAACTCACAGACGTATCCAAAGAATAGTGGAAGAAAAGAGAGATGCCCTAACTGAGACGCTTCAAGCTGCACAGAAAGCGATTGATTGTCTTTATGGACGTTTAGATAAGGAGCAAGAAGCCAAGGCTGCACTACAAAGCTGTCTATCTTCAGCAATTGCTAAGTGTGTTCTCCAGGAGAAAGAAAAAGAGCAGTTGGAGAGGGACAGGGTGATCCTGTCAAGCAAGCTGAAGAAGGCCTATGCTGATAATGCCCAGTACCAGAGTTTCATGGCTCAAGTTGGCGCAAAACTGGAAGCCTCTGAGGAGAAGAATTGCCACTTCAACACAGAACTACGTTCTTTGAGAGAGATCTTCGAAGGGTTAAATAGCAGTTTTGAAATGGAAACCCAGGAGTACAAGAATCTCTATGTCCAAGTCAGTGAAGGAGATAAGAAACTCCATGAATTAGGAGAGGAGAAGAAACAGGTGGCCCAGGAAAAGTTAGACGTGCAGGCAGCACTGCAGAATGCAGAGAGAGTGCTGCAAGAAGAACGTGTCTCGCTGGAGCGGCACACACAAGCAGAAAATATGCTGCAGAGTCAGCTGCAAGAACTGCGTACAAATCTGCAGGACACCAAGGAGAGATGGGTGAATGCTGAAGAAAAGCAGCGAGTTCTGCAGGAAGAAAGTTTCCAGACTGCCTACAAAATAAAGAAGCTGCAAGATTATTTGAGTACCCAGTGTGTCCCCAAAGAACAGCATGAGGAGCTGAAGGCCACACTGAGCATAACCAGAGCCTCGCTGGAGGAAGAGCTAAAGCTAGCAGCTGAAAACACATCTCAGCAGCTCACAGCGCTGCAGGCGCAGATAGCTGAGCTCAAGACACAGCTTGCCAAAAAGGAGGAGAGAGAGAAGGTGTCCGTCTGTCAAGTGGCTGGCCTGACACAGCGCTATGAGGTCAAAATGGCCGATGCCTGCAAATTATTGGACCACACAGCCTGTGATAAGGTCCGGCTGCAGCTGGAGCTGGACAATGCCCGGGAGGAGTACCGGCAGCTGCAGATCAGAAATGAAGAAGATGAAACATATTTAAGCTTTACTCTGAGTCAGCTGGGAGATATGGAATCGCGACTCAACTCCAAAGAAGCCGAACTGACAACTGCATTGAGTGGGAAAAGAAGTGCAGAAGGACAGCTTCAAGAGCTGAAAAATCAAATAACTGGTCTTAATGAGAATTTAGGTGATACCACGAAACGGCAGTCACAAAAGGAGACCATGGAGCGTGAATTCTATGTTCCCACTTACCCATGTGAAAAGTCTGCACCCATCCTTGATGCCCACATTCCTGATGTCCATGCCTCTACAATGGAGTTGAACGTATCCATTGGGAAGTTCCAGATTCCAAAACTAAAAGAGATATATTGGTCACAAAAAGAGACCACGAAGAGTGAACTCTGTGTCCCCACTGACTCATGTGGAAAGGCTGCACCCGTCTTTGATGCCCACGTTTCTGATGTCTCGGCCCCAGCATTTGGGTTGAACGCACCCATTCGGAGGTTCCTTGCAGCACCCAATGTACCTGTGGAGTACCCTCTGCCCGCTGACAAACCACCAGAGGTGGGTTACCTTGAGTCCTCTTTTCACCAAGGCCTCCGGGAAGAGCCTGGAGGATCGTCCGGAGAACGCTCTTGAGAGGGGGGAGTAATGTCAGGATCGCTTAGACCTCCTGCTTAGCCATAGTTCTTCTTTGTCCACTGGGTGTGCTGCTGTCTTCTGTTTCCTCTGGGTTCCTCTGTCTGCCTGTCTGTCTTCTTGCTGCTCCTGTCTCTGTTCTTTATAGCTTCTGCTTCCTTGTTAGTTCAATTGCCTTTGCTTCAAGTCAGACTCCTATCACATGCCTCTGTCTTTGATCCTGATCTGTTCCTGTACCTGTATTTGTAGTCTGTTCACAGTAAAGGCCCTTGCTAGTAATTTGGCTTGTCCCTGTTTGTTCCTTGCTCCCCGGTCACAGTCCTTGCTCCCCGGTCTCAGTCGCTGCTCCCCGGTCTCAGTCCCTGCTCCCCGTTCTCAGTCCCTGCTCCCGGACCTGTCCTGCCCCGCCTGTCCTGTTCCAGTTTCCTCGTTGCCGACCTCTGCTTGTTACCTGACTTCGCTACCTGCCGCCTGCCTCGGACCTCTGCTTGTTTCCTGACTTTGCTACCTGCCGCCTGCCTCGGACATCTGCTTGTACCTGACTTCGCTGCCTGCCGCCTGCCTCGGACCCCTGCTTGTGACCCCTACAATGCTCGTGCTTTTCCGGCCACCGAGATCCTACCCGCCACAGGAGTCTCCCGTGACACCCCATTTGTGTTTTGATAAGTAACAGTGTAGGTACCTCTGTGTGGCTACGCTGAGTGAGGTTGTTGAGGGAACCACAGAGTAACCACATCTACCCAAAGCGTAACTACCTGGTTTGGATCACAACACTGTTATTGATAGTTTGTTTTCTACAGACACAAGAAATATTGTTAAGGATTCCATGGCTGAAAGGTTAAAATCCACTGACTTACTGCTGCGGCCAAGTTTATTCGAGCATTTGCCCGTTCTTGGCCGCAGCAGTAGCCTGGCGTGCGCCCGAGGGTGACGGGCGCGCACCGAAGCAGCGGAAGAGCGCCCTCCGATCGGGGCGCTCTCCCTACCGCTGCCGGGTCCGCCGGGTCCCCCGGAACCCCCTGCCGCCGGGGAGCCCTGGACGCGCGTGCAGGGGGCGCAGGCTCCCGAAGACGCGTGACCGCGCGTCTATGACGCGCGGCACGCCGAGGGGCGGCCACTAGCAAGCCGGGAAATCTCCCGGCTTGCGGTACCGGCCACACTTTAATAAAGTGTGTCGGTAGTGTACTGTATTTGCATATATCTTTTCAAGAGGTTATCTATCTATAGTCTTTTAATCATTTCATTAAGCAAATACAGATATCGCAGGTGTTTTTGGACCTGCTGGTGCATGCCACTGGCTAATGCAGTTACAGTAGCGTCTGCTCCCCATGGCGCGTTGTGTGTGTTCCGCTGCAATGCGCCAATGGAAGCAATAACAGCGGCTATATCTGTACCAACTTATGACAGAGCATGAAAGAAAAACGTTATGTCAGTTCCAGATACCATTTCCAAGAGAAACTCATTATTTTCTTTGTCACGTGAGTGTTATACCAGTTGTCAGAGCTATTTCCAAAAGTCTCATAAATCAAGGGGTCTTCATATCAGTGTAAGGTTTTTGCAATTTCTCCTCCCAGACCGCAGAAGATACTTTGGCTAGGATTAACTAAGCCACAAAGCTGGGTATCACACCCGAATCCAGAGTTAACTGCCATTGTCTTGAATGGTAGTTAGATAGCTCAGGATGAGGTGCAATTCCCCCGCATCATCGCTTAGGAAATACTGGCAAAGGGGAATTATACATTAAACTGATAGTGCCTATTGGGGCACTATCATGTGGAAACAGTTTCCAGTTCGTAGTTTTAATGAATAACCCACTATGGTCTACATTCAACAAGTAATTTTGCTTTAATTATGCCTTTAAAATGTTGCAGACATACAGTATTTGCCATAGTAAAAAAAAACCTTATCACTGCTTTACCACTGGCCTTTAGTAAATAGAACGATAAATAAAATTGGTGTTAAATCCTTTTAATACCAATTTTTGTTACCGTTGGTGAATCTTGCTCTCTGCTTTGCGGCAGCTTCTTCAGTGGAACTTTTCATCTTCTATTACTTTCTACTTTCTATACCTTTCCATCAGTCAGTGACCTCTTCCACAACATTTATCTTCAGTACTTCCACTTGGGTGGGATTTTATTAACCCCACGTGCACCCTATGGCACCTCTCTATTACAGTTAGCAGACTCGTAGGCTTGGGCTTCTCTTTCTTGATTCCTTAACTTACTTCGACGGGAGTATCGCTGGACAATCCATGAGGTCTTTCTCAGTTTACTCACGGACACCCTTCTGTCCCATTTCCATCCGAGACTTTATTTTTACAATGACTGCTCTCATGGCAAGGAATCCACTGTGAACCCCATGGGCACTGCATTAATACTGGATTCTTTCTGTGATAATCCATCGCTATTTGGTCCTTCCATTTTGTGCCTTGTGGAAATTATACTGTGGTAGTGTAACCATACTGTAGTCACACTTACTAGTGCACACAACTTGGTCAAGCGGTTCAAATTTTGCCATCTCATTTTGAAGTTGAGCGGTGTCCCCAGCTTTCACTGTACCCTTGTCTTCATGGGCATTAGTTTCTGTTGGATACAGATGCTTCGGTTGGGCCAATACCTTTTCCTGTAGTGGAGCCTCATTCCTTTTTAACTCTACCGCCATCTTTTCCATGGACTGCTTCTGTGAACCAAGTGTCTGTTTTAGGTTTGTAACCTTTTTCTCCAACTTCATCTGAGAAACCTCCTGCTGGGCAGTAGTAAAGTCCAACATAGCATCCGGCTCAGACTTCAGAGCATTGAGCTCCTCACCTAGGTCACGCTTTTGTTTTTCTGCCATCTTGCAGCCAGCACGCAAAGACTCCAGGTCCTTCCTCAGATCTTGAAGCTGTTCATCTGCACTTCTTCTTCCACTCAGTGCAGTTGCCAGTTCAGCTTCTTTGGCATTGAGTCGTGATTCTATATCTTCCAGCTGATTCAGATCAAGATTTAAATCTGTTTCCTTTTTCTCATTTCTGGCCTACAGCAAGTTTAGTGCTTCAGCAAGAAACTGCTGTCTCTTGAATACATCTGGCAATTCTCCTCTTAGGGCCTCTATCTCTTCAATGTGCTCACTCTGAGTTTACCTCCACGTATCCTCCATCATACCCCGGAGCTCTGCAGTTTTTGTCGCAAGGATTGCCGCTGCTTCTGTTTTCCATGTCTCTTTCTCCTTGGCGTACTTACTCATGGTGATAGAGCAGCCTCTCTGCTTCTCCATCTCTTGCTACAGTTTCTGGACCTTTTCCCGCTCCCTCTCATACAGAGTCACCTAGCATCTAAGCTCCATCTCTAGCGATGCACTGGTGACATGCAGCGTGGCCTTCACTGCTCTGCGGGGGGACACTGGGTACTCAGCCATTCCTGTAGCAGTTGTACTTGGTTAGTATAGAATGCAAAAAGATGTTGACCGAGGTCACATAAGTCCCTTCTTAGCACGCACTCATGGTGCAACAATAATGAATAGTAGGGAGGATATAGTAATCCTTAGAGGAGCCTAACTGATGCCAGTGAAAGTGAAACATATGTGCGCTACCAATTGTGCCTATTCAAATAAAAATGGTATCTCCTTTAATCGTGTCAATCAAACACATAAAACACAAGTTATAACCCAGTGCATTATATATAGTGCTATAATAAACACTAAAATAAATAATAAAACAAGTAGCATACATCCAATTAAAGTACTCATACCGATGGCGATGGTCATGGCGCGCACTGCAAAGCGGACGGCTGGGGAAGAGACTTCAAAATGTGTTTTTATCTAGAGACGGCCATGTCACGTGAGCGGTTCAGTCAGTGAGGGCGAACCTCTCATGGCCATTCCTCCGCCCCGCTTCTAAGTCTCCTCTGCCCTATATGCCTGTTACAATCAAGATGCTGTTCGGCGGCAGCACAGAGTGACATCAAAGAATAGCGCTGCCGCCCTGAAGCTCTTGGTATATTCTCAGTCTTTAGCTGTTGAGGAATTCTCCTAGGATTTAGTGTGATCTCTACACTGGGGTCTGTTACAATTTTATGTTTAATTAGTTGTGTATTTCTTGTAATCTCTGTAAAGATGATCTGAAATGACGATACTAGCTCCTTCAACTGGGGCAGGTGTTCATTAAAAAGGCTCTTATGCATTGACACATGCAATTTGTTATGTACTAATCTGGCTTCAGGGCCAAACACTTGTGCAGATCCAACTGGGTGGATATGGAATGCTTTCCATTCAACCCATGATTTCATGAGGTTTATGTGAAACACTTGTAACCCTCTTTGTCTGTCTGTGGTATGGACGCCTTCATTTACCTTCCCAACCCTCCACAATATTTCGTACAACCGCAGCCATTTTGACAATAGATAGTAACTGTTGGTCGTAATCTAGCACAACCAGAATGTGTGTATGTACACCCTGAGGCACTCTTTTCCAATGGATCCACTAAATCCATAGCTATCCATGAAAACGTTTTTTTAATTATAGGCAATGGAATCAGTAATGCATTTTGGTTACCTTTTGGTGAGGTTAGCCGACAATATGCACAGTACCTTTTTGCATCCTCATTCTCCCATCCAGTAAAACCTGTAAAGGATTAAATTCAGCGTCTAGTCCCAGCCCAAAGTCAGATCATAGGAATGTCATGTGCTAGCCTGAATACTCTGAGTATGCTATGCCTCTGATGTTTGGGAACCAACAACTGAATAATATCCCCTAGTGTGTTTTTGTGTTAATCAACACAGTGTAGCATATCATTACAGAGCTCAAACTTAGAGTCTCGTAGCATCTTGGACTTCCCCGTTTACTACTGCAACCCACTTCCTGGCATATTGGAGTGCCTCATACTCTTTCTAGCCAACTCCAAAATAAGGCAATTTAGCTACTGTGACCTGATAAGTGTGAGGATTAGCAAATACATGTGTCGGTCCATTTGCACCTCCCTGCAAATACACAAGGACCATGGCACAAAAGTCCCTTCTGCCTGTGGTGATGTGTTCTACTCTATCAAGTGGGCTGACAAATCAAGATGTGTTCTCCTTTACCATGATGGCTGACAAAGAACAAAATGTTCTCCTCTACAATGATTGCCACAAAACAGGAAGTTAGACAATTCTTAGTAACTGGCAATTATCTGCACCTGGTCTAGCCAAGTACGAGATATTTTTCATGGGCAAAGGACTTAATCACCAGGGTGATCTGTCCTTTGCTGTGCAAAGTATCTCGGTACTGGGTAGATCCATGACCTGACTACTCTTGCCTGCCGCCGGCCCACAACCTGGAAACCAGGGAACCTTCTACTCTTGCCTGCTATCTGCCCATGAGCTCGTAAGCGGACCTGACTATTCTTGCTTGCCTAGGCAACAGATCCCAAGTCAAGGGCCAGTACTACATTCCCTACCCCTGCCCTGTGGGTCCATCTACCAGCGTTATAATAAGGCCCTGTGAGCTGAGTACTATGCATACCCTTCAAATCTTTCCCTTAAGTGTAACCTGTGCAGTAGGATGCATTGCTACATGACCATGGCTATTCCACCCCCCTCCCTCCCACCCCCGAAGTCTTATGGTCAATACCCTTCTCAGGAACCAAATGTTTGATCCGCACTGCTGTTCAGAAGTCCAGAGGCAATCTGATCTTTCGTGTGGACTGAGACTAGTATTTACAGTCGGTGCTTAGACTTGGAAAAAACCAACAGCCCCCATTCAGTGCAGATATCCATTACGGAGCAGTTGACCTCCTGGTGTCCCCATTGTGGGCTCTTCCAGCAATGGGGTTGTCTTTGGATTCTTTTCCACCTGCATCACAGGTGCCTTCACATTATGTCTAGATGCCCTCTTTTGGGGGCTCATGTTCTCACTTGGTTTACTCTCCTGTGACACATACTTGCAAATCTATAAGTATGACGTCACTCTCCTGCTCTCCTTGGACAGTTTTGTAGGCCCATGTAATTTCACCGGCAGTGTTTTCGGTGAGCTTCAGGTCTCATGCTCACCATGTGGGTCTGAGTATCCAGGTACAGACCACAATGACTGTAGTCTTAGGAGTTTAGACTCACCGTAGTGGTCTGGATTTCTTGCCATTAATCTGCACAGAGCTTTGGTAGCTCAGTATTGCTCTTTTATGGTTTCCACCTCTTCATTGCTTTTTTGGATTACTTTGGCTGACTCAGCACTGCATAGATCTGGGGAGACCCTAGATGAACCAGTCCATTACCAGCAACTCCACTATTCATCCAGCTGAAGTTCTGATTTCAGCAAGCTGGGTTGACCAGGTCATGCATTTGACTTGTGTAGTCCCCATTTATGCAGGAACACCAAACTGTGGAATCGCTGAGTTCGCACTTCAATATTAACGCCTGGACGTGAAACAATTTCACCTTTTATGTGGAGTGCTACTTTGCCCCTTCTGTTGTAATGTGATGATATGATTTATGTGCTTTGCCTGCTAGGAGAGGAGCTAATATACCTGTCCTGGGGTTATTGTAACCGCCACGCCCCCCCTCCCCCAAACATCTTGCACCCCCCACTTTTTGCATCCATGGTCTAAACTTTGCTTGGACTCGCTTATCTCGATTGGCAAAGAGAAAAACTAAAATGTTTTACATACATTCTATCAAATGTGCCTCATTTACTTTATCATGAAGCTTGCTTCTTTGTTGATCTTTATTCTCTAGAGTAGCCCATTTATTGTGTACATTTTCAAAATATTTTTACATTTTATAAGATTTTGATTTATGTAATATCATACACTTGAGGATTGTGTCTTAAACATTTGTTTATTAAACATCATGCAGTTGAAGGGGTTGGAAGTACGTATGAATAGTTAAGTAAGCATGACATAATAAAGTAAAACAAACAATGACATGATGATTGCTATTAGTAATGGGAAAAAAAAACACATTTGTTGATTTCTCCCATCAATTTTTATTACCAATAATCATGCCTTGTCAAATTAGTTCTATACTCAGTCATTTTATATGTTTTATTATCAACCTAAAAAAATTGTGCATTTGTCAAAGTTTCCTTTCTGCAAAAGTAGGAAGGAAATGGTGAATTGGAATAATTTTTTTCTTTTATACATTTCCTTTTCCTTAAAAATAATGTACTGTAGATTGGTAAATTAGCAAAAATATAAGTAGTGGTACTCCTTAACCCTAGTATCTGACTCATCAAATCAAGAATCTGCAACATATTTGTTAGATAATGCTCTTTATTTTTACATAAGGATAGAGCCAATGAAATATACCTAAAACACACTTTTGTTAATTTGTATGCTATTACAATGTTGGGTCACACAGGGATATGGAGCACAATGTCAGATCTAAAAACTGACGGCAATATATGTAATAACTTTTTAGCTTTTGTCCATGATCCACTAATCTGTAGCTCTATCCCAGTTCTCTGTGATACAATCCTCAATCCTCAATCAACCTTTATAGCCACATAATGGTAATTGATTTATTAAGTAAGCTAAATGTTTTAGTGTCTGGTACCAGCTGCTACGTACTTCATGCTTAAGAAACAGTGTTATTTACTAAGGTCACTACATGTTTCTTCTTCCTCAGAAACCATAACTCAGCTATAAAATAATGAAGTAATGGAAAAAATAAACGCACATTATTGAGGTTTTATACGTTTAATGCATTAGTTAACCTAATTAAATATCCATTTCCATGAGATGTAATTTAGTTGAAATTTTAAAGGGATTTTTTTGCACCTTTTCTGCACTCTACCATGGACTGTAATGATGGCAAAGCTCACACTCTCTGAATCTTGTCTCATTGTCAAACATCCAAATGAGTTTGCTTTTCAGTAGCTGTCTTCTTCGGAATAAAAAGATTTAGCATGTCAGACTATCAACATTTAATTCAATTTTTTGTTGAACACAGAAATAAAACAAAAACAATTCTTACAAAAACAATCCGTTTGTTATGTTCAAGTAAGAACATTAAATAAATTAATGATGAGTATTGTCCTTTCAATTTCACATTTTCAGAGAATTGTATTAATTAACTGTGGTAAAAATCACTGTATGATTATCAAATATAGCCCTTAGACATACTTTAGTGGGTTTTCTATTCTATTATTCTCTGCTTTTTCTCTAGGCAAATAGTTTAGTGCGTATAACTCAAAAAATGGTTTAACCTAAGAGCCAAGATGTTAATGATAGAGGGAGGGATCCACATGATATTGCTACATTCTCCATCACAGCCCCGGGCATAAAGATCTATCTACTGTACACCAGTGGCTCCAAACTCTTTTCTTAGCCCCCCGGCCTCACCATGTTTTTAGGCATAACCACCAATCTTAGCTTCAAAGACCTTATGTGGCCATTCACCACATGCAAATTACTTACAGGTTATATTATTTTGCACTGTTGATGAATACAGTACATCACCCCCTCTTTCTGCCCCTCTTCTCATTGATGCTTTCACATTCTTTCTTCACCTATTGCCTCATTCCTCTCAAAACTCGATTCCCATAAGTGTTCAGAAAAGACCCTGTCAACGCAACTTCAAGGTAACATATCAATAGTCAGGGTTAGTTAGCAATCAAGGTAAAGTATAAATACATATATAGGTTTATAACCTAATACTGTAGGTTATACTGGCTTGCACATGTGAGATGTACAGAAATGTTGCCAATAGAAACTACTTAGAGGTTTACATTGAACAAATATGTGCTGAAAGAATGTTTCAGAGAAAAAAATAAACATTTTACAGTTAGACCACTTCACAGAATACCAGGAAACATAACTCAAAGCTTTCTGACAAGTGTCAGAAAACCAAGGTTGATTTCTAGAGGGCATCAGTGGAATCCATTAATATGTATAATACAGTAACTTATTACTACCTAGATTTACTCAATTTAAACCAATTACTTGAAAGTAGAAATGCTCAAAGGCCCTTGTGTTTAGGTTTCACCTTTAATATTAATTTACAATTAGGTAATAAATCGAGTAATTCTAAAACCAGACATACTTGAAAACAATTAGCAAGAGAATAAAGGACTGGTTTCTTTAACTATAACATCAGCAACTGACCCCCTATAGGAGGTCATAGATGAACACACCTGAGATACCTGGGAAATAAGGTTATTTGCATATTTAAATTAGTTGAATTCTCCCTCTCTGTCAATCTCTCTTGCAAATGGTATATTTTAGTGTCTACTCTGGATTCCTTAGTCTTATGACATTTTGCAGATTTTTTGCACATTTTTGCAGTTTAAAACTAATTTTTTTGATTAGATATTTATAAGCTATGAGCATACAAAACTTTCACTTCGCTCTTTAAACCACATGAGCCACTAATACCAAGGTCTCATGACATACCTTAAAAGCCAAGGGTGACAAAGTATTTTCCTTTCCTGGAGCCACACACAATTCATCCCACTAAAATGTCTCATTAAAAGTAAACCATAAATGTTTATGCAGAAATATGCGTCTTTATTCTTTATTACTAGATAAAGAAGCAAGTAAAATACAAATAGAGAATGAAAAATATTCCAACTATTCATGAATAATCATTTTAAAGAGGCAATTATTTTTGCTGCAATGTGTGGAATTTATTTCATACCTACTGGTTTCCTGTAAATAAAAACAGCCACATAATCTGACAATAATTGGTTTAATACAGCTAGGGGTGGACATGTGTTCATACATTCCTTCCCTTTGTATACTGCAGATAATCTATTCAGCATAATTTTTTGATTAAGAAATACATTTACACATGGTTTACTGTCATGCACACTAGCAAATTTTTTTTACTGGTACTATGTAATGAAAACAGTTTGCTTACATAAATAAATAATATTATATGTGTACCCGTTTTGTTGAATCATTATTGTTGAATAGGTTTATTTCTTGTTATTGTTTCAACTCAAAACTAGCCTCAATATACATAGCATCAATACGCTACACTATCTTACGGTACCGAAGGTGTCTTTTGGTTAACACCACTTAGTAAATATGAGCCTAAACGTCTTAATAATATAAACACCAAAGACACCCAATAACATTCTCCTTCGATAATGTATTTGTACTACTATAGCTAAACAGTCTTATATAATTAACTTAGATCATAAGTGTAGCCCTTGTACCCCCACCCTAAGTGAGATTGGGGTCATCTGATTCTCTGGCTACTCCATTCAGGTGTTGTGCTGTACCTGTGTGGCAACAGAAGGGCTGAGTGCTCCGCTGTGTTGTGGGGAGAACAGGTTTATAGGTTACTTTAGTCGTGGGTTCAGCGCCTCCAGTCAGCATGGGTCCTTTGGATGGAAGGAGAATCCATATTGACACCTTGTCCTTGATTCTCAGAAAGTGATCACACTGGTGATGGTACAACTGTGTTTATTGGCAGGTACATATCTCACAGCATGGCATTGCTTTCTTCTTTGGCTTGTTCATGCTAATGGTTCTCCTCCTAGTGAGACCCAGGGCAGTTGATCCTCACTCCACAGAGGGAGGAGAGCGACACAGGGGCATATGCTGTAAACGGCGCTAATGGCCTTTCGGCAGGGCTTTGAACTCGCCATGGTTTTGGCGGTTTGCCCTCGCGGTATGCTAAAAGGCCCGAATATCTGTGGGAGCCACAATTTTAAACTTACCGAGTTTCCGGCGGATATATTCACAGCCATCTGAAAAATCGGGATTGGCTTGGCTTGTTCATGTGCTTATTGAATTTGGTGCTAATCTCACGAGACTCAAAAGTCTTGCGGCCTATTTATAGGCAGCGTTTGTTGTAATCTTTCTCTTTGTTTTTGGGAGTGAGTAGTGAGAGACAGACAGAGCTAGGCATTTGGAGGTTTGTTGATTGATACGGTTGGTGTGTATTTTGAGAGATTTGTCTTCTGTTGTTTTGTTTACATATTTGTGTTATTGTCAATTTGAAAGTGTTTTGTAAGTTTGCCATTTCATTTCTTTATTTGTGAGTGCTTGAGGTATGGTCGGGAGTCGTGGGAGTGAGGGTACTGATGGTGGGGTGACAGGTGATATAAGTGGTGTTGGTGGTGTAAGGCTGAGTAGGCGTGTGACTGCTAGAGTGAGTCAGGGGACTGGTGGTGTGAGTGGAGTTGGTGGAGCGAGTGGAGTTGCTGTTTTGAGTGGTGTGAGTGGAGTTGCTGGTGTGAGTGGAGTTGGTGGTGTGAGTGGTATGAGTGTAGTTGCTGGTATGAGTAGAGTTGGTGGTGTGAGTGGTGTGAGTGGAGTTGCTGGTGTGAATGGAGTTGCTGGTGTGAGTGGAGTTGGTGGGGGGAGTAGGCATGTGAGTGTACGTGTGAGTCAGAGTACTGGTGGTGGTGGGGTGCCTGGTGGTGGTGGGGTACCTGGTGGAGGTGGGGTGCCTGGTGGTAGTGGGGTGTCTGGTGGTGGTAGCTCTGATGGTGGCAATGGTGTTGTGGTACTGCAGTCTCTTCCATAGGAAGAAGGGGAGAACAGTCAGCAAGTGGCGACAGCTGGTCGTAAGAATGTGGCTAAAATCCGAAATCTCCATTTCAATGAAGAGGAGAATAATGTGCTAGTAACGGGCATTTTGGAGCATTATTATCAGCTTTATGGCAACTTAGCAGGTAAGAAAAATATTTACAATGATTTGTACTAATCGTATAGCCACCTGTGCCATTACATTTAGGAATTCACATTGAAGTGACATTTGCATTTAAATGTCATTGTTTATATGTAAACATTATTTTTTTTCTACACGGATAAGATTCAATCAATTTTAGAATAGTATTTAAAATTGTATATTCTTATTCATCATTTGCTTACTATATATTGTAGTTTTTATAATGTTCATGTGTCATAGATATTATTTTCCACTCAGCATGTTAAACAAATGTTAGTAGCATTATCCCATTTGTTTTGTAATCAAATTTTAATCTAAGACATTTACATGAATATATGCATTTTGTTGTTTTTAAAGGCACGACCAGTTCACGTGTGAGAAAGGACATGTGGGCTAAAATTATAGTTTCTGTATCCATCTGTGAAAATCAAGCCCGAACGTATCAGAACTGCAGGAAGCTTTTTGATAAAATAAAACGCAAAGTAAAACAAAAGTTGCAAAGTGTACATAGGCATGCCTCAGGCACTGGAGGAGGACCTCCAGCACCCAATCCAAGGTTGGCTCCGTTGGAGGAGCAGCTGAAGAAGAAACTCTTACCAATCATGGTTGAAGGGTTGCCTGGTGATAGGGATATCGGGATGTACGATCACCCGTTTCCCCCAGGTCGGTACATTTACATCAAGAAAGGGTTTAGTATCTTAATTGTGTGTGTCATAATAATTTTTTTTATAGTGTATGTGAACATAAAATACATAAATACATTCTATGTATACTTCCAGAATAAACTGCTTAACATAATATTTGATCAAAATATATTTATTTCATGATAACCTTTCTACTAATTAGCATATACAGCTGCTGATGATCAGTTAAACAATCACATAAACAGGGAAAGGAGGGGAGGGGGGAAGGGAAAGCTAAAGTCTTACACAGTCTGTATTGGTTGTGAGAAGTGCCTGGGGCGATTGGGTAGACAAAACCACTTGTCTAAGAAACTTAAACTTCTTAGAGCAGTGTTTTTGTCTAAACTATCACATACAAAGTATAACATCAATATTAGTGTTAATTTGACACAACGCATAATTAAATGTAAATATACATAACAATATTAACATCTGCCTTATCTCCAATTTACATAGTGCAAACTGCATCTACTGGAACAGAGCAGCTGACTGCAGCAGGTTCAAGAGTTGCAACACCAGGAATTGAAGGTGCAGCCCTCAAATTATAAATCGTATGTGTTAATTTACATGCCACAACTACACATTCATACAGTATGAGCATAGGACACTAGCAGATGTGAGTTACATCTGCACAGTTAGATAATAAAACATACGATATTTAATGTTCCATTACAATAAATTTAGTTATTTACTTGGGTAATATAAAGCATTTATTATGATAATTCTAAAATAATCCATATTGTTAATATTCACAATCAATAGTTATTGTGCACATATTGTATATTTATTGATTCACTATTTAACGTAAAAAATATCATTCATTATGACTGATGACACAATTGAATTTGTTACTGTAAATGAAATCTACATGCATTGCTTAAAGAACAAATCAGCATGATCTTTTATATGTGACAATCTATTGCTATGCTCATTTTGACTAAATAGATGTTCCCTCTCCTGGACACATCTCCGGACTTGATGCTTCACCGTCGGTCTTTTGATACTGATGTTACTAGTCCGGAATTACCACCAAATCAACCTGCAGCCGCACCTCCTGATCCTGGCCAAAAAGATAATTTGTCCGCCAGCGAGCTAGCTGAATAACGGTTACTGCAAAGCCAAGTTACATGGCATCAAGAACTGATGGGGGTTCAGAAAAGGATGGTATCTGAAATAAGCAGTATCAAAGATATATGTCATGCCTATATGCCCGCAGATCTGGCAAGACCCCAGTACTGAGGTGGGAACGGTATTACACCACACACCCATTGCAGTGGGAGCGAGCCCTGAGTGTGGTATAGCGTTGCTGGGCCTGTAGAGAGAGTGGTTAATGATACTTGCAATGTCTGATGGTGTAAGCGTAAGAATGGTCGTGTCCGTGTGCCAATGTCCAGGGGTCCAGAGAGTAGAGTCGTTGGGGTACAAAGCCAGGTCCAAGGATGCCAGAGATAAACAAGGTAGTGTTCGTAGCAAGGTTCAAAGGGGTACAGAGAGCAGGGTAGACCAGGACAAGCAGAGGTCAAAGCCAGGGAAATCCTAAGAAAACACAGGAGCAGGATACAGCAGGGACACAGAGGGAGCACAGCATAGGTCAGCACACACAGGGAAACAGGAACTATGCAGAGCGAGGAAGAAGAGGACAGACAGGGATTATAAAGGGAGACAAACCAATAGGAGAGAGGGGAGGAGCAGAGAGAGAAGTGGGAGACAACAGAGATTGGTCAGGGAGAGAAGAGGAGGCGACAGAAGGGGCAGTCAGGGGAATGGCCTGTAGGGATTGGGAGGAGGAGTCAGGAATGTGGCAAGCCAAAGAAGAGGAGGGTGTGCGCGTGCCCTCTAAGTTGAGGGTGGACGCGCACAGGCTGTGACAGGGAGATGGCCTGCAGGGACCGGGAGGAGGAACCAGAAGACCGACAGAGCCCAGAGGAGGAGCATGTGCGCGCCCTCTGCCAGCTGAGGGAGCGCGCGCACAGACCGCGTCACCAGGCGCGCAGAGCGCCACGCCACGGGCACCCTGCTGGAGGGAGGCAAAGGAGCGGATGGGGCCGCCAGGGAAGGTGAGGTACTGGCCGCGGGCATAGCGGGTTTCTGGGAGCGGGGATCATCACGCAGGGGCTCGGGGACCGCGCGGGAGCGCGAGACCTGTGGGGCATGCGCTGAGGCAGTGGGGTAGAGGGAGAGGTAGATGGAACGGGACAGGAATGGGAAAGGGTAGAGGGATTGGAAGGAGATGGGACAGAGGGAGAGAAAGAAGGGGAAGGAATCCTCTGAATCGTCACAGTATCCCCCCCTTGAGGATCGATCTCCAAGCGATCCAACCAAGGCTTGAGGGGGAACTTTTGGTGGAATTGCAGGAGCAGTCTTGGGGCATGGATGTGACGTGCTGGTACCCACGAACGTTCTTCCAGACCATAGCCCTTCCAGTGGACCAAGAATTGGAGTTTGTTTTTGGACCAGCGGGAATCGATAATTGATTGGACTTCATACTCCTGTTGTCCTAGGGTGGAGACTGGATTGGGTTTCCGAGAGTGGACAAGAAAATGGGGTCTTGGCACAAAGGGTTTAAGGAGGGAAGCGTGGAACACGGAAGGAATCTTCATAGTAGGAGGCAGGTCGAGACGGTAAGCCACAGGATTAATTTTCTCCAAAATTTTGAATGGACCTAGGAATCTAGGAGATAGTTTAGGTGATGGTGTGTTCAGCCTGATATTCTTTGAGGATAACCACACCCGGTCGCCAGGTTTAAAAGAAGGCCCAGGTTGACGATGACGATCTGCCTTGGTTTTTTGTTTGGCAACCGCAGATTGTAAAGTCTTGAGGATCCTTTTCCAAGATTCTTGTAGATTGACAACATGAGAGTCGGCCACATGAACGCCCAAAGGGGAGGGTGAGAGAGGAAGGCTACTGGGGTGGAAACCGAAGTTAATAAAAAAGGGAGACTCCTGAGTAGACTCGTTTTTAAGAGAATTTATGGCAAATTCGGCCCATGGCAAAAGGTCCACCCAGTTGTCTTGTGAGTCCGATATGAAACATCTTAGATATTGTTCAAGGGTTTGATTCATCCTTTCTGTTTGACCAATGTTTTGGGGATGGTATCCTGAGAAGAACAAGAGGGAGATACCGAGTCTTTGGGAAAATGACCGCCTGAATTTCGAGATTAACTGTGATCCACGGTCAGAGACAATAGAAATGGGAATGCCATGTAACCTAAAAAGTTCTTTGGAGAAGACATCAGCCAACGTGGCAGAGTTAGGAAGACCCTTGAGGGGAATAAAGTGTGCTTGTTTAGAGAACCTGTCTACTACGACCAGATTGGTGTTCATCCCTTTGGAAATGGGCAGTTCAACAATGAAATCCATCGAAATATGTTTCCAGGGTTGTTCCAGAATGGGGATAGGCAAGAGAAGTCCAGAAGGTTTGTGGTGGAATGTCTTACTCTGGGCACATACAGGACAGGCGGAGGTAAAGTTGAGAATGTCTTGGTTCATCTTTGGCCACCAAAAAGTCAGTTTAATGAGATCTGCTGTCCTTTTGAAGCCTGGATGACCGACTGCTCTAGAAGAATGACCCCAAAGTAAAACTTTATGGTGAAAGCGTGGAGCTGCGTATAGGTGTCCTTCTGGTACCCTGAACCTGCTGGGAATGTGAACTTGAGCTTTGTTGATTTCGTCCAACACATCGAAGTTGTTAGCGGAAATTATACATTTGGCAGGAAGAATAGGCTCCGTGGTTTCATTAGCTTCGGTTGCAGTGGCAAACTGACGAGAGAGAGCGTCCGCTTTGACATTTTTGGTACCAGGAATATTCGAGATGGTGTAGTTAAAGCGGGAAAAGAAGAGTGACCAGCGAGCTTGGCGGGATCCCAGATGACGAGCCCCCTCAATATATAACAATTTTTTGTGGTCAGTGAGAATAGCAACTGGTTCTTTGGAACCCTCCAAAAGGTATCTCCATTCTTGAAGAGCCAGTTTTATGGCCAAATGTTCACAATTACCAACGTCATAATTCCTTCGGCAGATGAAAATTTCCGTGAAAAAAACCACAGGGGTGAAGTTTCTCTTGGGGAGACGTCCTCTGGGAAAGGACTGCGCCGGCTCCTACGTCCGAGGCGTCGACCTCCAAAGTGAAGGGGAGGGAGGTATCTGGATGACACAGGATGGGTGCAGAAAGGAAAGCCTTCTTGAGAACCTCAAAAACAAGAATAGCCTCTGGAGACTAGGAAGAAATATCGGCGCCCTTCTTGGTCAATGCAGTGATGGGAAGAGCAATAGAAGAATTTTTTGGGATGAATTTCCTGTAATAGTTGGCAAAGCCGAGAAAATGCTGCACAGCCTTGAGTGAATTAGGCAGTGGCCAATCGAGAACAGCTTTCAGTTTCTCTGGATCCATGGAGAAGCCTTGGCTGGAGATGATATAAAAAAGAGATGGGAGGTGGAGCGCAGAGAAAGAAAATACCAGGGTGAGATAGGGTCAATTTATTGTAACAACAGAAGCACAGAATTACTTACAATTAGTAAAACAGCAGCATGTATTTTATTTATTTATAAAATATTTTACCAGGAAGTAATACATTGAGAGTTACCTCTCGTTTTCAAGTATGTCCTGGGCACAGAGTAAAACAAAATAATACATGGTTACAAATACAGGTACATAAATGAACAAGGTATACATTATATACAAGACATTGCATGCACAGTTAAAGAAAATATATATTATGAGCGTATGAAACAGTTACAGACCAGATTAAAGTGTGAGACAGCCTTAGGTTTTGAAAGAACTTAAGCTGGTGGTGGATATGAGAGTCTCTGGTAGGTTGTTCCAGTTTTGGGGTGCACGGAAGGAGAAGGAGGAACGTCCGGATACTTTGTTGAGTCTTGGGACCATGAATAGTCTTTTGGAGTCTGATCTCAGGTGATAGGTACTGCATGTGGTAGGGGTGAGGAGCTTGTTCAGGTAGCTGGGTAGCTTGCCCAGAAAGTATTTGAGGGTGATACAGGAAAGGTGAACTTTGCGCCTAGACTCTAGTGATGACCAATCTAGTTCTTTGAGCATTTCGCAGTGATGTGTGTTGTAGTTGCATTGGAGAACAAAACGACAAATTGAATTGTAGAGGGTGTCAAGTTTGCTAAGGTGGGTTTGAGGAGCCGAGCCATATACTATGTCTCCATAGTCAATAATTGGCATTAGCATCTGCTGTGCAATACGCTTTCTGACCAGGAGACTTAGGGAAGATTTGTTCCTGTAAAGTACCCCTAGTTTGGCATACTGTAGGTCTTGGTTGTCAGGGTATCAATGTGCATCCCGAATGTTAAGTGGGAGTCAAACCATAAGCCCAGGTATTTAAAACTAGTGACAGGTGTTATGGTGGTGGTAGCGTTGGTTCTAATCAGGAGCTCAGTCACTGGAAGCTTTACAAATTTAGTCTTGGTCCCAAATACCATTGTTACAGTCTTGTCAGTGTTTAAAAACAGTTTGTTTTGGGAAATCCAGTTTTCGAGTCTCAAAAAGTCAGACTGAAGTATGTGTTGAAGGTCAGAGAGGCTATGGCTGTGTGCATACAGGATTGTGTCATCTGCATACATGTGTATTGAGGCTTCCTTACAAGCTGTGGGAAGATCATTAATGAACACTGAGAAGAGTAGGGGCCCCAGAACAGAGCCTTGCGGTACACCACAGGTGATATCCAGGGGGTTGGAGTTAGAGCCTGAGATGGACACATGTTGGGATCTTCCTGATAGGTAGGACTGAAACCAGTTTAAAGCATGTTTCCGTATTCCAGAGCTCTGGAGTTTGGTAAGCAGGATAACATGATCAACTGTGTCAAAAGCCTTTGCAAAATCTAGGAATACTGCACCAGTGAGTTGTCCCCGTTCCATTCCACACTGGATTTCATTGCAAACTTTTAGCAGGGTAGTTACGGTGGAGGGTTTGGGACGAAACCCAGACTGGAATTGGCTAGGGAAATTTGTCTTGGTGTAGAAATCGCTTAATTGGGAGTGGACACATTTTTCCATAACTTTGGATAGAATTGGGAGAAGTGAGATTGGCCTGTAGTTTGAGACAGTGTTTTTGTCCCCACTTTTGAAAATTGGGACAACTCTGGCAGTTTTCCAGGTCTTAGGGATATGGCCTGCAGACAGGATAGAGTTGACTATGGACGCAATTGGTTTGGCAATGGCTGGGGCACCAAGTCGTAGGAACCTAGATTGTAGTAAGTCGGGTCCACATTGGCTGCTTAGTTTTAGTTTGAGGAGCGCTTGTGTAATCTCCTCTTCAGATACTGGGCTAAATTGAAAATTGTGGGCAGTGTTGGGAGGGGGTGGGACTGTAGGGATACTCCCAGGATGAGATTCATGTTTGGGGTTTGTGCTGCGTTTCGCTAATAAGTTAGTGGCACACGCCACAAAGTAATCATTGAATGCATTTGCAATGTCAGTGGGGTTTGTCAGAGTAATATCCCCCTTAGTGATATTACTTGGTTGTTGATGGTTAGGAGCCTGGAATATATTGTTGATAACCTTCCAGAAGTTAGCTGGGTTTGATGTATTTTGGTGGAGATTGTCAGAGTAATATTGTGCTTTTGCATACCTTGTTTGCCTTGTGCACACGTTCCGCAGGCATTTGTAGTGATTGAGATCCTTGGTAGTGCCAGTTACTTTGTAGCTTTTCCACAAGGCATCCCTGAACTGGTAGAGTGCTATAAGGTCAGGTGTAACCCATGGAAGGTGGGCCCCCCGTACCCTTATTTTGCGTAGTGGAGCATGGGTATCGCAGAGTTTTAAGAACTCGGATTGGAAATAGTCGAGCGCAGAATCAGGGTCGGGAATTAAATCGATTCTGTGCCATGGGCAGTTGGTAAGGTCATCCAGAAACTGTTGTGGGTTAAAGTTTTTAAATGTTCTAGTGAGGAGAACTTTAGGGCTTGAATGGGGCGGTTTAATTTTCCTTACACAGTACACTATTGCATGGTCACTGAAAATATCAGGAAGGATGCCAGAGGATTGGATTCTGCTGGGGTTTGAGGAGAGAATCCAGTCTAGCAAGGAATGGTTATGCGACTTCAGGTTTATTCGTGTGGGTTGGGAAATGAGTTGCGATAGGTTAAGTGACTTGAGTTGTATCTGGATTTTGTGGTTTTTAGGGTCAAGCCAATTGAACAGAGGGGGATGGAATGGCCCAGAGGGGTCATAGGGTGTGCACCTTGCACTATACCGATTGTGAAAGGAGGGAAAACTAAATGGTATAACCTGTGTAGTGTAGGAACAAAAACTGCAATAAAGTGTGGAGGTGGTGCTGGCAGGGAAGGGGTTAATATTGAACAGAAGGATAAAGTGAAGTTCCCTATATGCCGTACAAGAAAACACCTGTACCTGTATTAAAACTTACTATTTATTAATAAACACTTAAAATATATTTATTGCAGCAGTAGTGTAAACCAAAAAATTAAAAAGTAAATTAAAAACGGAGAGGTTAGCTGTATGCCTAATTCAGACTAACAATGTAGATAGAAACCACTATTATAAGTATGAGTGTCCCACAACTATATAATTAAGCTAGAAGTGGTAGTGGTTCTGTAACAATTTTAATGTCCTTAGAACACTACTCCTAAATGAAGCCACTACAGGTGAAACATATGTAGGGCAAGCTAAGCGTTATCACCTAGTTCGCTGGCTATATCGGAGAGGTCTGCTGCCTAACCTCCTTTCAGAGTGTTTCGGAGACTTCAATAGGAAGCACAACACTCTGACTACTCCTTATCTGGTGTATGGTTCTAAGTACAAGACACATACTTTGTGATCTTGCGACAGCTGCTGAAGCTTATCATAACAGACCCACAGGCTCATTCAATCTTGAACCTGACGGCCTGGCACAAATGTGTATGTATATTTGATCTACATTCTACCAGGCTTAACCACACTCATTTTGAATCTATACATCATTTTAGGTTACATCCCTTAACATTTAGGAGTAGTGTTCTAAGGACATTAAAATTGTTACAGAACCACTACCACTTCTAGTATAATTATATAGTTGTGGGACACTCATACTTATAATAGTGGTTTTTTTCTACATTGTTAGTCTGAATTAGGCATACAGCTAACCTCTCCGTTTTTAATTTACTTTTTAATTTTTTGGTTTACACTACTGCTGCAATAAATATATTTTAAGTGTTTATTAATAAATAGTAAGTTTTAATACAGGTACAGGTGTTTTCTTGTGCGGCATATAGGGAACTTCTCTTTATCCTTCTGTTCAATATCAAGCCAATTGAAGTTGAAATCCCCTAGAACTAGCAGCTCACTCTTCTCATTCAGAGAGGAAATGGAGGCAAGAAATTGGGTGATATCAGTCAAGGATTGTAGAGGGGCTTTACGGGGGCGGTAGATGCCAGCTAGCAAGATGGGCTTAGAAAAGGGGAGGCAGATTTTGCCAACTAGAGTTTCAAAAGAGGGTGGACTTGGTGGGCAATGTAACAGTGTAAATTGTAAGGTGTCTGCAATATAAAATAACACCCCTCCTCCTCTCTTTGACCTATCTCTCCTAAAAATGGAGTATCCCTGAATGGCGATATTTGCATCAGGGGTTTTAGAGGATAGCCATGTTTCTGTAAGAACGATGGCTTTGGGTTTATGCATAAGGCACCATGCCCTTAGTTCATCCAGTTTGGGCAGCAAGCTCCGGATGTTTATATGGGCGACAGATAGACCTTTTTGGAATTTAAAGGTGGAATTCTCAGGGGCATGGGACAGAGCTGAAATGGGAGGACCTGGGTTAGTTTCAACATCACCTGCTAGAGAGAGTAATAGTATGAGTAGGAATTTGGGTAGTTGTTTGCAAGTTGTAAATTTGTGGTGTTTTCCATTTGAGTGTGCAGTGGTTGGTGTGCTGGTTTTTAGAGTTCTCCACCAACATTCAGTAGATAGTGCAAGGCTTTTGAGTAGTCCAGGGTGTATGGTGATGTTGGGTGTGGGCAAGGATGGAGGAGTTTGTAGTGGATAGAGGGAGTAACATCTCCATGAGGCCAGGAGAAAGAAAAAAGTTAGAAGACATAGCAGGTTCATGATGCCAGAGGTAGGCAGTGCTGCAAGGAGCTGCTGTGAGCAGAGTGAGTGTGTGCAGACTAAACAGCAGGGGTGGGCCTGTACCTTGTCAAGTGTTTTGCTGCATTGCAATGCTAGGGTCAATTCAAGGTTTAAGTGTTTTGTGCAGTCAGTTTTGGGAGAGGCTGCAGTGAAAGAAGTTGTAAAGGGGGTGGGGGATTGAAATAGGCAGGTTAGTAAGCATGGGATCATAGTGTGATCTGAATAGCTTACCGTTTGTTGTCTTGAGTAAAAGAGTGTGCAGTCCCCAGTCACCTCTAGTCAAACTGTAGTCTAACTGTATCACTTAAAAACCTCACTTTAAATGCCTCACTGCCTAATGCAGTTCCTGCCCAATGCAGCGAAAGTGTTAGTATTATACACAAAAAAAAAAAATCACATGACCCTCCCCCTCCCCAATCAGTCAGCTTGTTCCATTTGGTCAATTAACAGCACAGATTTAAGAGGAAAAAAAACAAAAACTTTTTACATTCAAACATACTAACTTATATATCAATTCAACAAGGCCAGATTCAGTCTTATACAGAGGGTTTCAACATCAGGAACATACTTATATATCAATTCAACAAGGCCAGATTCAGTCTTATACAGAAGGTTTCAACATCAGGAACATACTTATATATCAATTCAACATGGCCAGATTCAGTCTTATACAGAGGGTTTCAACATCAGGAACATACTTATATATCAATTCAACAAGGCCAGATTTGGGGCCTCATGCAGAGAGCATAGAATTTTAAAAATGGCGAATTTCATAAAAAGTAGCTTTTTTGGAGAGTTTTATTCTCCATATGCAGAAAAGTGCGAATTCTGCTATGTTTAACATGGATGCGTGTGGCGAGTTTAAATTGGCGAGATGCGCGCTTCAGAAACGTGTAAAAACAAATTCGCGCCTTTTTTTTCCCCTTTACTATAGGCGGCGAGCGCCATCTTGCCATATTTTCGTGGCGCGGCAAAAATGCGAGAATCGCGCCTTTTTTTGGCGCGAACAGCCGCTACTTGCCGTTCGCACCTCTCTGCATTCGGAGAGTTTTAAAAATGGCGCGATTGAGGTTCTCGCCAGCCGCGAGGCGAGTTTTAAACATAGAAATAAAAAAATGGCGCGTTTTTCGCAACTCGCCATTTTATGCCGTTTTCTGAGGGAAATTGAACAAAAAATGGCGAGTTTTGAAATAACGATGCTCTCTGCATGAGGCCCTTAGTCTTATACAGAGGGTTTCAACATCAGGAACATACCTGTGAAGAGAATGCAATTAGATCCATGTCATATCAGCTGAGGTTATTGGTCTTGCATGAAGAAAGTGAGTATATTAACTATATATATATTAACTGTAGTCTAACTGTTTTTATCACTTAAAAGCTCACTTTAAATGCCTCACTGCCTAATGCAGTTCCAGAATAGGCTCCGTGGTTTCATTAGCTTCGGTTTCAGTGGCAAACTGACGAGAGAGCGTCCGCTTTGACATTTTTGGTACCAGGAATATACGAGATGGTGCAGTTAAAGCGGGAAAAGAAGAGTGACCAGCGAGCTTGGCGGGATCCCAGACAACGAGCCCCCTCAATATATAACAAATTTTTGTGGTCAGTGAGAATAGCAACTGGTTCTTTGGAACCCACCAAAAGGTGTCTCCATTCTTGAAGAGCCAGTTTTATGGCCAAAAGTTCATGATTACCAACATCATAATTCCTTTCGGCAGATGAAAATTTCCGTGAAAAAAAACCACGGGGGTGAAGTTTTTCTTGGGGAGACATCCTCTAGGAAAGGACTGCGCCGGCTCCTACGTCCGAGGAGTCGACCTCCAAAGTGAAGGGGAGGGAGGTATCTGGATGACAAAGGATGGGTGCAGAAAGGAAAGCCTTCTTGAGAACCTCAAAGGCAAGAATAGCCTCTGGAGACCAGGAAGAAATATCGGCGCCCTTCTTGGTCAATGCAGTGATGGGAAGAGCAATAGAAGAATTTTTTTGATGAATTTCCTGTAATAGTTGGCAAAGCCGAGAAAATGCTGCACAGCCTTGAGTGAAATAGGCAGCGGCCAATCGAGAACAGCTTTCAGTTTCTCTGGATTCATGGAGAAGCCTTGGCTGGAGATGATATAGCCTAAGAAGGCAGTAGTGGACTGGTGGAACAAACACTTCTCCATCTTTGCATATAGGCGATTAGAACGGAGTCTAGAAAGCACTAGTTTGGTATGTTGAATGTGTTCCTCCAGATTTTTAGAAAAAATAAGAATGTCGTCTAGGTAGACTATGACAAATGTTCCCAATACATCGTGGAAGATGTCGTTCATGAACTCTTGAAAAACGGCAGGAGCGTTACATAAACCAAAGGGCATAACAAGATATTCATAATGTCCAGAACGTGTGTTAAATGCAGTTTTCCACTCGTCCCCTCCCTTATGCGAATGAGATTATAGGCACCTCTTAAGTCGAGCTTTGAGAAGATAGAGGCCCCCTGGAGACGATCGAACAGTTCAGAGAAAAGCGGAAGAGGTTACCGGTTCTTCACCGTGATCTTATTGAGTCCGCGGAAGTCAATGCACGGCCTAAGAGATCCATCCTTCTTCTTCACAAAGAAGAAGCCAGCCCCGGCAGGGGAGGTAGAGTTGCGGATGAATCCCTTCTCCAAATTTTCCTGAATATAGGACGTCATGGCCTCGGTCTCCGGGACAGAGAGTGGATAAGACTTAGACTTCGGCAGGATGGTCAAAGGAATGAGATCGATAGGACAATCGTACGGACGATGGGGAGGAAGAATCTCCGCTTGTACCTTGTTGAACACATCCAGGTACTCATGATACACGGTAGGCAGGGTCAATAGATTGGAAGAAACAGAGTCCAGGCCGGCAAGCACCGCAACAGGAGACTCCACAGGAACGGCTTCTGCGGACGAAGGCCACTGGAGAGGGAGAGTACCGGTCCAGTCAATGCGCGGATTGTGGAGTTGAAGCCAAGGCAATCCTAAAATAATTTGCACTGTAGGAGATTGAAAAATATCGAAGATTATGATTATGACCATCAGCCAAGGTCAATGTAAGAGGAATAGACTCCCAAATGATAAATGCCAGCTGGAGTGGTCGGCCGTCGATGGCCTCAAGGCCAGGCGGAGGTAAAGTTGAGAATGTCTTGGTTCATCTTTGGCCACCAAAAAGTCTGTTTAATGAGATCTGCTGTCCTTTTGAAGCCTGGATGACCGACTGCTCTAGAAGAATGACCCCAAAGTAAAACTTTATGGCGAAAGCGTGGAGCTGCGCATAGGCGTCGTTCTGGTACCCTGAACCTGCTTGGAATGTGAGCTTGAGCTTTGTTGATTTCGTCCAACACATCGAAGTTGTTAGCGGAAATTATACATTTGGCAGGAAGAATAGGCTCCGTGGTTTCATTAGCTTCGGTTTCAGTGGCAAACTGACGAGAGAGAGCGTCCGCTTTGACATTTTTGGTACCAGGAATATACGAGATGGTGTAGTTAAAGCGGGAAAAGAAGAGTGACCAGCGAGCTTGGCGGGATCCCAGACAACGAGCCCCCTCAATATATAACAAATTTTTGTGGTCAGTGAGAATAGCAACTGGTTCTTTGGAATCCTCCAAAAGGTGTCTCCATTCTTGAAGAGCCAGTTTTATGGCCAAAAGTTCACGATTACCAACATCATAATTCCTTTCGGCAGATGAAAATTTCCGTGAAAAAAACCCACGGGGGTGAAGTTTTTCTTTTGGAGACGTCCTCTAGGAAAAGACTGCGCCGGCTCCTACGTCCGAGGAGTCGACCTCCAAAGTGAAGGGGAGGGAGGTATCTGGATGACAAAGGATGGGTGCAGAAAGGAAAGCCTTCTTGAGAACCTCAAAAGCAAGAATAGCCTCTGGAGACCAGGAAGGAATATCGGCGCCCTTCTTGGTCAATGCAGTGATGGGAAGAGCAATAGAAGAATTTTTTTGATGAATTTTCTGTAATAGTTGGCAAAGCCGAGAAAATGCTGCACAGCCTTGAGTGAAATAGGCAGCGCCAATCGAGAACAGCTTTCAGTTTCTCTGGATTCATGGAGAAGCCTTGGCTGGAGATGATATAGCCTAAGAAGGCAGTAGTGGACTGGTGGAACAAACACTTCTCCATCTTGGCATATAGGCGATTAGAACGTAGTCTAGAAAGCACTAGTTTTGTATGTTGAATGTGTTCCTCCAGATTTTTAGAAAAAATAAGAATGTCGTCTAGGTAGACTATGACAAATGTTCCCAATACATCATGGAAGATGTCGTTCATGAACTCTTGAAAAACGGTAGGAGCGTTACATAAACCAAAGGGCATAACAAGATATTCATAATGTCCAGAACGTGTGTTAAATGCAGTTTTCCACTCGTCCCCTCCCTTATGCGAATGAGATTATAGGCACCTCTTAAATCGAGCTTTGAGAAGATAGAGGCCCCCTGGAGACGATCGAACAGTTAAGAGATAAGCGGAAGAGGTTACCGGTTCTTCACCGTGATCTTATTGAGTCCGCGGAAGTCAATGCACGGCCTAAGAGATCCATCTTTCTTCTTCACAAAGAAGAAGCCAGCCTAAGCAGGGGAGGTAGAGTTGCGGATGAATCCCTTCTCCAAATTTTCCTGAATGTAGGACGTCATGGCCTCGGTCTCCGGGACAGAGAGTGGATAAGACTTAGACTTCGGCAGGATGGTCAAAGGAATGAGATCGATAGGACAATCGTACGGACGATGGGGAGGAAGAATCTCCGCTTGTACCTTGTTGAACACATCCAGGTACTCATGATACACGGTATTCAGGGTCAATAGATTGGAAGAAACAGAGTCCAGGCCGGCAAGCACCGCAACAGGAGACTCCACAGGAGCGGCTTCTGCGGACGAAGGCCACTGGAGAGGGAGAGTACCGGTCCAGTCAATGCGCGGATTGTGGAGTTGAAGCCAAGGCAATCCTAAAATAATTTGCACTGTAGGAGATTGAAAAATATCGAAGATTATGATTATGACCATCAGCAAAGGTCAATGTAAGAGGAATAGACTCCCAAATAATAAATGCCAGCTGGAGTGGTCGGCCATCGATGGCCTCAAGGCCAGGCGGAGGTAAAGTTGAGAATGTCTTGGTTCATCTTTGGCCACCAAAAAGTCTGTTTAATGAGATCTGCTGTCCTTTTGAAGCCTGGATGACCGACTGCTCTAGAAGAATGACCCCAAAGTAAAACTTTATGGCGAAAGCGTGGAGCTGCGTATAGGCGTCCTTCTGGTACCCTGAACTTGCTGGGAATGTGAGCTTGAGCTTTGTTGATTTCGTCCCACACATCGAAGTTGTTAGCGGAAATTATACATTTGGCAGGAAGAATAGGCTCCGTGGTTTCATTAGCTTCGGTTTTAGTGGCAAACTGACGAGAGAGAGTGTCCGCTTTGACATTTTTGGTACCAGGAATATACGAGATGGTGTAGTTAAAGCAGGAAAAGAAGAGTGACCAGCGAGCTTGGCGGGATCCCAGACAACGAGCCCCCTCAATATATAACAAATTTTTGTGGTCAGTGAGAATAGCAACTGGTTCTTTGGAACCCTCCAAAAGGTGTCTCCATTCTTGAAGAGCCAGTTTTATGGCCAAAAGTTCACGATTACCAACGTCATAATTCCTTTCGGCAGATGAAAATTTCCGTGAAAAAAAACCACAGGGGTGAAGTTTTTCTTGGGGAGACGTCCTCTGGGAAAGGACTGCGCCGGCTCCTACGTCCGAGGAGTCGACCTCCAAAGTGAAGGGGAGGGAGGTATCTGGATGACAAAGGATGGGTGCAGAAAGGAAAGCCTTTTTGAGAACCTCAAAAGCAAGAATAGCCTCTGGAGACCAGGAAGAAATATCGGCGCCCTCCTTGGTCAATGCAGTGATGGGAAGAGCAATAGAAGAATTTTTTTGATGAATTTCCTGTAATAGTTGGCAAAGCCGAGAAAATGCTGCACAGCCTTGAGTGAAATAGGCAGCGGCCAATCGAGAACAGCTTTCAGTTTCTCTGGATTCATGGAGAAGCCTTGGCTGGAGATGATATAGCCTAAGAAGGCAGTAGTGGACTGGTGGAACAAACACTTCTCCATCTTGGCATATAGGCGATTAGAACGGAGTCTAGAAAGCACTAGTTTGGTATGTTGAATGTGTTCCTCCAGATTTTTAGAAAAAATAAGAATGTCGTCTAGGTAGACTATGACAAATGTTCCCAATACATCGTGGAAGATGTCGTTCATGAACTCTTGAAAAACGGCAGGAGCGTTACATAAACCAAAGGGCATAACAAGATATTCATAATGTCCAGAACGTGTGTTAAATGCAGTTTTCCACTCGTCCCCTCCCTTATGCGAATGAGATTATAGGCACCTCTTAAGTCGAGCTTTGAGAAGATAGAGGCCCCCTGGAGACGATCGAACAGTTCAGAGATAAGCGGAAGAGGTTACCGGTTCTTCACCGTGATCTTATTGAGTCCGCGGAAGTCAATGCACGGCCTAAGAGATCCATCCTTCTTCTTCACAAAGAAGAAGCCAGCCCCGGCAGGGGAGGTAGAGTTGCGGATGAATCCCTTCTCCAAATTTTCCTGAATGTAGGACGTCATGGCCTCGGTCTCCGGGACAGAGAGTAGATAAGACTTAGACTTCGGCAGGGTGGTCCCAGGAATGAGATCGATAGGACAATCGTACGGACGATGGGGAGGAAGAATCTCCGCTTGTACCTTGTTGAACACATCCAGGTACTCATGATACACGGTAGGCAGGGTCAATAGATTGGAAGAAACAGAGTCCAGGCCGGCAAGCACTGCAACAGGAGACTCCACAGGAGCGGCGTCTGCGGACAAAGGCCACTGGAGAGGAAGAGTACCGGTCCAGTCAATACGCGGATTGTGGAGTTGAAGCCAAGGCAATCCTAAAATAATTTGCACTGTAGGAGATTGAAAAATATCGAAGATTATGATTATGACCATCAGCCAAGGTCAATGTAAGAGGAATAGACTCCCAAATGATAAATGCCAGCTGGAGTGGTCGGCCGTCGATGGCCTCAAGGCCAATGGGGGTCTTAATTCTGACCATGGGGATTTGGTTCTCTGACGCGAACTTCTGGTCCAGAAAGTTACCACCAGATCCCGAATCGACGAAAGCTTCAACCTTCAGAAAAAGGTTCGGACCCTCCAACGTGGCAGGAAGCAGAAACTTATTTGGAAGAGCTTCAGGAGGAGAGGGGCAAGGAGAGACAGTACCCAGTAGAATCCCCTCTACCTTTACTGTGTGTGCCCGTTTCCCGGCTTCAGGGGACAATTCTGGAGATGATGTTCTGGAGAAGCACAGTAGAAGCAAAGTCTATTCAGGCGACGCCGCGCTCTCTCCGTGGCCCGAAGTTGCTGACTGCCGACCTGCATCGGTTCCGGAGACTCCAGTGCCAGGAGAGGTGTTGTAGGCGACCTGTGAGAAACAACAGAAGAAGGAGAGCGAGAACAGTGCCTTTTGTGCCGTCGCTCCTGAGTACACTGATCCATGCGTATGCTCAGGGTGATCAACTCCTCCAGGGAAGAAGGCCGGGCGTGAGTAGCTAGGTCATCTTTCAGGGTATCTGAAAGTCCGTGCCAGTATGCGGCGGCGAGTGCCTCGTCATTCCATTGGACTTCAGCGGGCAGCGTACGGAATTCGATGGCGTATTTGGCAGCTGATCTTCGGGCCTGTGAAATGTGAAAAAGAGACAAGGCGGCTTTCTCGCGCCGTGCAGGAGTATCAAATACAAGTTGAAACTCGCGTCTGAAGAGAGAGTAATCTTGCGTTATTTCGCTTTTGCGCTCCCATAGGGGGAGGCCCAGGCGAGAGCGTCTCCGGTGAGCAAGGCGTAGACATATACTACTTTAGCACGACCAGTGGGAAACAGGGAGGGAGACATCTCAAACTGCACCTCACATTTGTTTAAGAAACTGTAAGGAATCCGCTCCTCGGTTTACTGTTTGCCTTAACTTGCAGACCTGTGCAGTCCTGGAACACTTTCCCGGATATTTACTGCAGCCTGGATTCACTCACCAAAGCAATACTGCCACACGCCCCTTCTGCCATTGGTTCTCTGACCTTTAAGTACTGCTTTCCCACAATGCTCCCTGCCGAGCATAGTCCTTCCTGGATGTCTCTGTGTTCTGCCATAAGCCTTGTCTTGTCTGTCGCCTTGGTTCCTGAGACCGGCTGCTAGTGTCACGCAGCGGTCTGTTCCTGTGCTGAAGCGGAGTACTCTCCTTGTTGTCTTCAGCTCCCTGGTTCCTGTGACCGGCTGCTAGTCTCATGCAGCGGTCAGTTCCTGTTTCCTGTGCTGAAGCTGAGTACTCTCCTTGTTACTTCAGCTCCTGGTTTCCTGCACTGAAGCGGAGGTTTCCCCTGCGTCTTCAGCCTCCTGGTTTCCTGCACTGAAGCGGAGGTTTCCCTGTGTATCTTCAGCTTCCTGGTTCCTGGGGCCTACTCTTTCCCTAATCTAGAGAGGCCGTGTCCTGGTTCCTGCGTTGAAACGGAGGATTCCCCAGCCCGCTCAGGACTCTTGCGCTGAAGCACTGGTTTACCAGTGCAGCTAGGCGGTGTGCTACTCTGGTCTGTCTACCACCTCCTGAGACCAGTACCATGGGCCATGGTCGCCGCACGCGCAGAAGCCACTCCCGCGCTCCTAAGCTGAAGCGGGGCTCTCCTGACTACCTGTTGCCGAACTCCTGCTTGAACAACGTTTACCCTGATGTCACCAGTCCTGACCCTGGCGTGTCCACCGACGATGCTGTCTTCTCCTATTTTGATCCTGCTATGTACGACTATGAACTGCGCAATCCGGATCCGCCTGCGCGGTCTAAGGTCGGTGCTTTTACAACCCCACCTCAGCCACGCGGTCCGACCCAGGTTTGTGGCGAGCACAGCCGTGACAGTATGCTCGGCCCCACAAACTCGGACCGCCCTGTGGTGAGGGTTGGTAAGTTTCTGTCTGAAATCCTGTCCCGGCCTGTAGACCAGTCCCAGTTTGAAAACCAGTATCTGTGCGAAATACTACCCCTGATTGAAGAACAGATTATTTATGAAGGTTTAACCCCGTTGCAAATACTATGCAGTAACGATCTCATTATTAAGGCTTACTGCCTCAAGGACTTAAAACAGTCTCTGGCCGCTTGTGTTTGCTCCCCTGGTTCCCCTTTAACCTGGGATAATGTGAATCCTATCAAACTTGCCATAGCCCAAGATATACTCTTTACCTTGGCCTTATCATTGGACATTCCCGTAGTACAACAGGACCCTCTCTTCATGTTGGTTCATGCTCAAGACACACTCCGTGTACTTTCCCAGACTTTGGACATTTGCATAAAGGAACAGGACCCTCTCCTCGCCAGCTACGCTGCCGCTTGGCAGTCCACCTGTGCTGCCAGTCCTGTCGCTAAACCTGGGGACGTATCTCCCTCTCCAGGAAATGACCAAACTGACCCACTATCACTGCCCCCTAACGTAGAAGCTGCCACGGTCCCTAGCCCTGATTGTACACCCAGGTACTCTGACACCATTGATACGTCTACGTTAACCCCTGCTGATCAGTCCTGTGAGGTTCCCCTGGAATATACGTATATTTCTCTAGCCAACACTAAGGCTCTAGTATCCGAGAACAAGTCCCTTTGTCCCTCTATTCCTAACTCTGAATCTCCCTTTTCAGCCCTTGAAGTTTTTCCTGCTTTAACCCCTGCTAGGCAGTTCTGTATGCCTTCCCTGTCAGAGAACGAATCCCTCCTACCTCCACGTACTCAGTTTGAATTTCTAAGTTCTGTTCCCAGGGTCATACCTGTATTAACCCCTGTGGGGCAGCTCTCTGAGTCCCCTTTGGTAACCCCCTGTTCTCCGCCAGCCATGGTCACGTCCCTAGCTCCAGCGGAAAAATCCCTTGTCTCACCTATTACAGAGGAAAAACTCTCTATGTTCTACTCTCTGGTACTGTCTGCATTAACTCCTGTAAATTCTTGCTGCCTCCAAGCTAATGCCTTCGTTCTGGCCTCAGAGAATGTGTCCCTAAGTCCCACAGCAGAGGTTGCATTAAATGACTTCCCCAAGGTTGCTGAATCCTTAGTTAGTTTTTGCTATAAAACCCATGCTTCAGCTCAAGTCTCAGCTGCTGTGCCCCCTGAAACTTCGGCTAAAGTTCTGATTCCAGTTAAATGTATTCAGTTACCAAGTTTTTCCCTAAGCTTGGTCGCAGAGTTCCCATTCCCGGGTACTTCGCTGAACCAGTCTGTCACCCAGAGAGCGATGATCCCTGCTTCAGCACATAGTCCCCACATCGTGGAATCTGCAGTCATTTCTGGTTTCCCAGACACTCCTTACCAAATACCCACTTCAGAGACAAGTACAGTTATGATTACCCCCGTGTACTGTCTGTGTTCTCCCCTTCTCAAAGCTTAGGGTTAAAACCGTACAGTGGTCAGTATGCCCCTCCTGGGGTTCATGTGGTGTTCCCAGGAAGGTTTGCTGACACACTGTTTTTACTCAAAAGCGACGTTTTTTCATATGTGCTAGCTAGAAGCCTGCACACAGTTTCCCCTCTCTCTGAAATTTGCCTTGCCGGCCCTGATACTCGGAGAAGTAAAAACCTCCCTTCAGATTCAGAATCTCTTTCTATAGAGGTCGTCCTTGCTGTTAGTTCCCCTGATTTCTCTGCCCATGCAAACCCTCCAGGGATCAGCATATCTGTTGTTACCCCCTTAGTACAGTCTGAGACCACCCTGCATATATTACAAGTCCTGGTGTTTAAATCTGAGCTATTTAGTTTTACTGTCCTTGCTAAACCTCAGTCCCTCAGCACTGCAGCTAAATGTGCTCCAGCAACCGTTGGGTTACTCGGGGTAAAAATTAAAATTCCTGTCTTAAAGGGTACTTTCTCACACATGTCCAGCAAACATAGAACCTCAGTGATTGATTCTAAGTCACTTATCACTATATCTGATTTTCTCACTAGTCAAACCCTGACACCCTCACCACTGGCTAGGAGTCCCGTTATCAGAATTTTTGCACTAGTAAACACGCCTAAGTCTGTTTTTGTCATGACAAGCACCCCTGTTGTTAGGGCCCTTGCAGTTTTGGATAAGACTCCTTTTACTTCAAAGGTTTCTGCTATTGTGAGTTTCCACGGTTCCAACTTACCGCTTATTGTCTCTTTAACTCCCATCATTTATCTCCCATTACCAGTCACTGATTCCCAGGCACCAGCTCCTGACGCTAGTTCTCCTATCGGTACCCCTGCTTTGCGAGATGTTTCTGTTATGGATTCCAAGCCTCCAGCTCCGGAGTCAATTCCTTTACTCGCTGCTGTTTTTGTAGTCTCTCAGGTCCCTGTCACTGAAGTACAGACTTCAGCTTCTGAGGTTAGCTCCCCTCCCTCTGCTACCCTTGCTCTGCCTGATTCTCAATTTTCTGATAATAAAGCCCCAAAGCCTATTCCTACTCCCCAGACAATACTATCTCCCACTGAGGGTTCCCCAGTATTTGGGAGCTCCACTGCTGAGTGCTTCTCTGCCTCTGTGAAACCATGGTTTTTCCCCTCGGAACCTTCTGTTGCCCCTGTTATTTCCTTTGAGTTGGAAATACTCTGTTCGTATCCCAAGATTTCGGTCTCTATGTCTGGTTTACTGCTTGCCCTGTCACCTTCCATACCAATACCGAGAAATGCTCCCACCCTCCCTATACCCTCGCTGACCACTACCTAGGAGACCTCTGGAGGAGAAGTCCCTCTCAAATTCCTACATGCAGAGGTCAGCCAAGACTTTGTCTGTCCCGAAGGTCATCCTGGTATATTCGATCAATTATCAAGGCCGCTTATCCTAAATTCTGGTCCCATTACTATAAACTGGGTTCCCAGTGGGGGTTCTTCTGCCGTTTCAGCTCCGGAACCCTCTGGTTCTTCACAGCCTTGGATTCCCAAGCCATTTCGCGGGGCGAGCCATGTACCAATGATATCTCTACCACCACTCTCATATCCTAGAACAGTACTCACCAAGGAACTACTCATTTACGGATCCCCTTTCCGCCTAAAAAACTTTAGGAACAACTCAATGTCCCCGAGACCCATGGATGGCCCTGTCTGGCCGCAGTTCTCTCCGGGGGGTGGGGGTACACAAAGGAGTGACCACGAGTCTCTGGACCAACTCTAATACCAATCCTAGACGTTCAGGAACAACTCCTGGTCCCCCAACTCTATGAGTGGTCTTGTTCGCCCGGAGGTCTCACGTGAAGGGGGGGGTACTGTAAGGAATCCGCTCCTTGGTTTACTGTTTGCCTTAACTTGCAGACCTGTGCAGTCCTGGAACACTTTCCCGGATATTTACTGCAGCCTGGATTCACTCACCAAAGCAATACTGCCACACGCCCCTTCTGCCATTGGTTCTCTGACCTTTAAGTACTGCTTTCCCACAATGCTCCCTGCCGAGCATAGTCCTTCCTGGATGTCTCTGTGTTCTGCCATAAGCCTTGTCTTGTCTGTCGCCTTGGTTCCTGAGACCGTCTGCTAGTGTCACGCAGCGGTCTGTTCCTGTGCTGAAGCGGAGTACTCTCCTTGTTGTCTTCAGCTCCCTAGTTCCTGTGACCGGCTGCTAGTCTCATGCAGCGGTCAGTTCCTGTTTCCTGTGCTGAAGCTGAGTACTCTCCTTGTTACTTCAGCTCCTGATTTCCTGCACTGAAGCGGAGGTTTCCCCTGCGTCTTCAGCCTCCTGGTTTCCTGCACTGAAGCGGAGGTTTCCCTGTGTATCTTCAGCTTCCTGGTTCCTGGGGCCTACTCTTTCCCTAATCTAGAGAGGCCGTGTCCTGGTTCCTGCGTTGAAACGGAGGATTCCCCAGCCCGCTCAGGACTCTTGCGCTGAAGCACTGGTTTACCAGTGCAGCTAGGCGGTGTGCTACTCTGGTCTGTCTACCACCTCCTGAGACCAGTACCATGGGCCATGGTCGCCGCACGCGCAGAAGCCACTCCCGCGCTCCTAAGCTGAAGCGGGGCTCTCCTGACTACCTGTTGCCGAACTCCTGCTTGAACAACGTTTACCCTGATGTCTCCAGTCCTGACCCTGGCGTGTCCACCGACGATGCTGTCTTCTTCTATCCTGATCCTGCTACGTACGACTACGAACTGTGCAATCCGGATCCGCCTGCGCGATCTAAGGTCGGTGCTTTTACAACCCCACCTCAGCCACGCGGTCCGATCCAGGTTTGTGGCGAGCACAGCCGTGACAGAAACCGCGGCAGGCGAGGGGAGAGGGAATCCGGGGCCCAGGGTTGGCGTAGGTTGTGGCCACCGGGGGCGTGCGAGCCATGGGGGTCTCTTGAGGGGAGAACTTGGCCAATTGCTGAGAGACAGTAGATAACTGATTACTAACAAATTGCAAGGCCTCTAAGGAAATTTCTATGGCAATTCCGGTACCCACCTCAGGGGGGTCTGCGTTTGTTGGACTCTGAATAATGTCATGCCTGTATGCCCGCAGACCTGGCAACACCCCAGTACTGAGGTGGGAACGGTATTACACCACACACCCACAGCAGTGGGAGCGAGCCCGGAGTGTGGTATAGCGTTGCTGGGCCTGTAGAGAGAGTGGTTAATGATACTTGCAACGTCTGATGGTGTAAGCGTAAGAATGGTCGTGTCCGTGTGCCAATTTCCAGGGCTCCAGAGAGTAGAGTCGTCGGGGTACAAAGCCAGGTCCAAGGATGCCAGAGATAAACAAGGTAGTGTTCGTAGCAAGGTTCAAAGGGGTACAGAGAGCAGGGTAGTCCAGGACAAGTAGAGGTCAAAGCCAAGGAAATCCAAAGAAAACACAGGAGCAGGATACAGCAGGGACACAGAGGGAGCACAGCATAGGTCAGCACACACAGGGAAACAGGAACTAAGCAGAGCGAGGAAGAAGAGGACAGACAGGGATTATAAAGGGAGATACACCAATAGGAGAGAGGGGAGGAGCAGAGAGAGAAGTGGGAGACAACAGAGATTGGTCAGGGAGAGAAGAGGAGGCGACAGAAGGGGCAGTCAGGGGAATGGCCTGTAGGGATTGGGAGGAGGAGTCAGGGACGTGGCAAGCCAAAGAAGAGGAGTGCGCGCGCCCTCTGTAAGTTGAGGGTGCGCGCGCACAGGCTGTGACAGGGAGATTGCCCGCAGGGACCGGGAGGAGGAACCAGAAGGGCGACAGAGCCCAGAGGAGGAGCATGTGTGCGCGCCCTCTGCCTGCAGAGGGAGCGCGCGCACAGACCGCGTCACCAGGCGAGCGGAGCGCCGCACCGCAGGTACCCCGCTGGAGGGAGGCAAAGGAGCAGACAGGGCCGCCAGGGAAGGTGAGGTACTGTCTGCGGGCATAGCGGGTGTCTGGGAGTGGGGATCATCACGCAGGGGCTCGGGGACCACGTGGGAGCGCGAGACCTGCGGGGCATGCGCTGAGGCAGTGGGGTAGAGGGAGAGATAGATGGAACGGGACAGGAGTGGGAAAGGGTAGAGGGATTGGAAGGAGATGGGACAGAGGGAGAGAAAGAAGGGGAAGGAATCCCCTGAATCGTCACAATATATTATTGCAAAATACTGTTGAGTTTAAAATTCTGAACAGATCAATTCAATCAATAGCTGAAAGTTTCATACAACATAATCAGTTTTGTGCCTCTGCAAGACCTGGTGATGCAGGAATGCGTACTGACCAAGAAGTGGAACTCTTTGATTGTCCTGTATTTTCACCAGAGACATCTCTCAGAACATTTTCACTGGCCCATCTCTCAGAACCCCTCTTCAAGTGTCATCTCCAAAGATCACTGCACCATTGTCTGCCATTATTGAAGGCTCTACAGACACACCTGCAAAAAGTAGTCCAAAGCAAAAATTAAATCCAAATTCTGCTGTTACACTGGCGACACACTTTATTCGAGCTCGGCTAGTCCCACGAATTCGGGTATACTCGGGTGTATTGAGGCTTGTGACTGTTTTCTGCCTGAGTGCATTGCGTTATTTTCCAGGCAGGGATTGAAGCATTTTATTCCCGCTGGCTGCAATACTGCACAGTATATATATATATATACTGCATTACAATTCATGAATTTATGCCATCTGGTAGACACGCGAAGCATTGCAGCCTATTAAATCCTAATCATTATCATTTAACAGATCAGCCGCCGTCAGCCAGGCATGAACCCAGGCTGGGAAGGCAAACGCAACGGGGCTTGTCAGAGGTGAGGAGCGGCGCATTCCAGGTATCTGCCAGGTACATACTGGGTATTTGCTCGAATAAAGTGTGTCGGTGCAGTACATCTAGTCAAACTAAAAAAGCTTGTGTACCACAGTCTATTATACCCGCACCACCCTTGCTGCAGCAAACACAAAATGCTGAATACGCACAACCGAAGCCACAGGCACAAATACTTGAACAGAAAGTGAATCCCTGCGCTTCTCCCAATGGGATAGCAATCAATGGGGAATATAAATATATTTATGGTGTAAATACCTATAAGAAAAAAGGAGACTTTTTGTATACATCCTTTGATCAAATAATGCCAAGCAATGGTTAGCAGGCTTGGCATTATTTGATCAAAGGATGTATACCAAAAGTCTCCTTTTTTCTTATAGGTATTTACACCATACATATATTTATATTCCCCATTGATTGCTATCCCTTTGGGGGAAGCGCAGGGATTCACTTTCTGTTTTGCACTTTTTTATGGCCAGTTACTTCACTAGCTGCATGCTCTTTACATGGAGAAGCACAGTGATTATATATTTGTTTTACAAATACTTGAAGCCTTTCTACAGCATCCACACCCACACAGAGCAAGTAAAGGCCAGGGACGAGATGGCCATGTCTGCGAGTGGGAGTTCTGACACAGACTCCACGCAGGGCAGGTGGGACCCAGAGGAGGAAGCGGGGTTGCAGCCCATCCTAAGGAAGGACATGACTAAGTTCTTGAATGAAATAAAAGACTTTTTCCGCAGTGAAATAGATGGGTTGCGCAAAGACATACAGGGAATAGGAGAACGCACCCACGAGCTGGAGCAGCAGATGGATGTCTCCATGGAGTGTCACCAGCACACGGGGCAAGAATTAATCCACATAAAACAAAGGCTGCTCCAACTGGAAGAGAAGCAGGAAGACGGGGAAAATAGGGACAGAAGAAACAATCTCCGGCTGAGAGGCATACCTGAGGAGGTCACGGACATCGAGGACTTTGTGGAGAGGGGGATGGAGTCCCTGCTGCCAGATAAATCCCCTTCCGAGCTCCAACTGGACAGATGCCACCGTGCCCTGCGAGCGAAACCTCTTCCCAACAATCCCCTGCGCGATGTCATCCTGCGCGTCCACTATTTTAAAATAAAAGAGGCGCTTAGTAAAATCACAAGGGTGTCCCCCACACTCCAGTTCGAGGGAGTGAAGCTGTCTGAATATCAGCAGGATCTGACGTCGGCCGGAGCCAGGGCGCCCGGATATGACGTCATCGGCGCGCCCGGATATGACATCATCGGCGCGCCACCTGGAAGTGAAGAGGGAAACTGTCGGGGACCCGAGGAAGAGGTACGTGCATTCCTCAGCCGAGGGTCCCGACGGACAGCGGAGGGGGTGGGGAGGGGTGCGGAGACAATGGGAGAGAGGGCCAGAGGAGAGGCTTGGCGGCAAGATGAACAAGGCAGCCCCAAATTACAGTAGGTTGCGGAAGCGGCTATAACACGGGGCACCAGGCTCCATATCTAGGGGGTGGAGAAGGAAGGGAGGTGGAAGGAGGACAAGAAGGGGGGCAGCTGAGGAGAGTACAAGAGGGGGGAGAGAGGGCAAGACGAGGGGGCAGACAGAGGGGCAGAAGCTGTTTGCCTATCTGCTTATTCAAGTAAGCAAACAAGATAACGAGTTATCTTGAACTCTCTTCCCCCCTGTAACGTTATCTGTCAGAATCCCTTCCACTATCTCCCTGCTCAGCCCCGTGTTCCGGCTCTGCGTTGCATTCTCCGTCATCACTGTCCTTATCTCGAGGGAGCGAAGCTGTCTGAACTACATTCAACAGAAGACGGGCACTGCAATCCCTTACAAAAATCCTGAGAGAGAGGGGCATACGTTATAGATGGGTTTTCCCCTTTGGACTCCTCGTCATTAAGGATGGCAAAGCCCACAACATACGGCATTTGGATGAGGGGGCAGCACTCCTACAATCCTTAGGAGTTAAGGACAAGCTCCCGCAGCATCCAGAGCTGCGCCCGACTGCAGAAACCTCCTGGACACGAGTGAGCAGGGCGGCCGAGAACAGGAAGGCCAACAACAAAAACAAACCCTGAGGTCAGGAGGGTGGATCGGACTGGATATTGCCCCTTAGTTATACCCCTGATGCTCCTAGCTGACAAGGCGGCACGTTGCCCCCTGGATGTACTGTAACAGACATTGGCTGAAGGGACAAAGTTTCTCTTTCTAACCTGTTGCTGCAGTTTGAAGCAGCTTTCAAGTCATCCTCCTGTGACGTCAAAGCTGGCGGTCCCATGCTAGCACCATGAGAATCAGCATGTTCCGGCGCAGGGATAATGGCCTCCAAGATGGCGCCTCAAGCAGCTACATCGAGGTGCCAGGGAAGACGCGGGAGCTTTTCGCGGGTAAACATGGCGCCCCCGAAAATGGCGCAAACAGACTGCTGCCAGGCAAGTGGCTGGGAGGGGAGGAGGCGGAGGCGGAGTTCCGGGAGGAGAGGAGGAAGAGGGAGGCCCCACTTACCCGATCCACAGGCAGCAGGATCTGACGTCGGCCGGAGCCAGGGCGCCCGGATATGACGTCATCGGCGCGCCCGGATATGACATCATCGGCGCGCCACCCGGAAGTGAAGAGGGGAACTGTTGGGGACCCGAGGAAGAGGTACGCGCATTCCTCAGCCGAGGGTCCCGACGGACAGCGGAGGGGGTGGGGAGGGGTGCCGAGACAATGGGAGAGAGGGCCAGAGGAGAGGCTTGGCGGCAAGATGAACAAGGCAGCCCCAAATTACAGTAGGTTGCGGAAGCGGCTATCACACGGGGCACCAGGCTCCATATCTAGGGGGTGGAGAAGGAAGGAGGACAAGAAGGGGGGCAGTTGAGGAGAGTACAAGAGGGGAGAGAGAGGGCAAGACGAGGGGGCAGAGGGTAGAGAGTGAAAGGAGAATAGGGGGGGGGGGGAAGAAGAGTAGAAGGAAATTTGAAGAGGAGCTTACCGGGAGGGGGGAGGACCAACAAGAGACTAGGGAGGGCGCAGTTAGATTGGTGACCGAAAAGAAGGAGGAGGTAAGAAAGAGCATAGGAGGAGTACAACTACAAAAGAAGGTACAACATAAAAAATAAATAACAACACAGGAACACAGCAACATGGCGCGCCGCCTGTGACGCGGCTAAGCGACGGGTTAGTGATGGCGAATGGCGGGAAAATGAACCTATATCAGACGATATGCACCTTGAGAAAGAGCGGAAGCTCGAAACGCGTTGGTGGGGGCCTGAGGGCTCATTTTGTATACCATGTTCTGATCCATTAAAACCTTTTAATGGGGACACACTCTCTAGCAATTATTTTTTCCAGTAGTGCTTCATCTCTCCCTCGTCGAACCTGTTGCAATCTTTGGAGAACCGGCAGCACACACCTGAGAAGGAAAAGACCCACTAAAGACCACTCTACAAAACCGTGAGTGATTTGCTCCTGAACACACCAAATAAATCCTATTCAATGAGTGAGACTGGACACAAGCAAGTGTGAGTATTCACCAATCAAGAGGTGTTACTCTTCCGGTTTATTGATATGTTGGATATGGTGTAACATTGGTTAAATGGTCTATCAATTTGTGGGACACTTCAAGGAAATGGAATTATAGTCATTATATTTTAGGAAACCAAGCAGCTGGTTGGGTCTGTGTTAGAGCACCATACAGCTTTTTCTTGCTCAGGAAAGAGGATAGGCAGTTAAACGAGTTAATACAGGGTTAGAGCAACAGGTTAATTAATTAATTAATTAATTAATTAATACACAGGAGTGGAGGGGGGAAAGAAGATAAAGTTTTAAGTTGAAGTTTCACAACAAGTTGGGTTTCCCAGGAAAGCTGGGTGGAAGAGTTACGCAATGGCATACACTATAAGAGTATTTAGTTTTATATAGGATAATGCTCCACAGCGCGGGTGGTTAGGAGGTAGCTCCGCTCTCCTGGCGGTAGGCATGGGCCTCAACCACACTGATCAGGGTACAAGGGGGTCAGTTGGGCAAGACCCGGGGAATGTGGACTTTCTCCAGAACTGGAGCCTTGCAGTGATGAATGGTGCGGTGGATGCAAGGTCCCCGGGCACATGAGCGCAGGCCAGCAAGGTCTGGTAAATGTTCAGAACAGTTGATATTGTTGTCTACTATGATGCTGTCTATACCACATGTTGTGTTGTCTCCCCGGTCTGTTTATGTGCGTATCCCCCTCCCCCCTATCCCGACCCCCCACATGGAGCGACTACAGGAGCAGGCAGAGCCACGCGGTCTAACGGCATCTCAGCCATCGTCCGGCAAAATCACCCGTATTAGTGCACAGAATAGGGTAAGCAGATCTACACACATACCACAATGTCTGTAACCTGGTTATCTCAAAATGTGAAAGGCTTTAATAGTCTGCAGAAGTGGAGGGTTGCCTTTTCTGAGTTTAAGAAAAAGAAGATAGATATTTTGTTCCTACAGGAAACACACTTCAGGGCCAGTAACAACCCCAAATATCTAGATTCCCAATCCCGGCAGTTTTATTTAGCCTCAGCAAGGGAAAAAAAGAAAGGGGTGGCTATACTCTTACACAACAACTTCCCATTTAAAATAGATACGATTAAAAGAGATGTGGAAGGCAGATACCTTATTCTGATAGGGACAATACAAAACAGTAAATTGACATTGGCCTCAATCTATGCCCCGTGCGAGAACAACCCGCAGTTCTTTAGATCTTTCTTCGCTATCCTAAACAGGATCGCAGAGGGCAGTATAGTACTTGCTGGGGACCTTAATAAACGATTGGACCCAGATATGGACAGAACACAGACGAAACATAGAGACAGAGCGGAAGGGGTCACAGCACTCCGACAGGGAATAAGAGAGAATCAGCTGGTGGATATTTGGAGGGAACAACACCCTGGGGAGCGGAGTTACACATTTTACTCAAACCCTCACGACAGCTACAGCAGGATCGACTATTTTTTTGGTGTCAGCTAGACTGGTCCCCCAGATCACTCACTCAGAGATTCATGATATTTCATGGTCTGATCATGCACCAATTGAGCTGAGGTGCTCCCAGATCAAGCTGATCAGCCTTGGAGCGAACTGGAAACTAAATGAGTCTTTATTAAAGATCCCAGAGACCGCGCAACAAATTAAAGCCGAGATCTCACAATTCTTTAAAGCTAACACCGGCAGTGTGGAATCCCACGTCACCTTGTGGGAGGCTCACAAAGCTACTATACGAGTGGTCCTGATAAACATAGCAGCGGGTAAGAAAAAAGCGAGGGAAGCTAAAACAAAAGTATTAAGGGAGAGGCTCCATGAGCTCTCTATACAGCATACCCAATCCGGGAACGCAGACACATTGAAGGAGTTGAAGGACATAAGAAAGAGCTTAACCTCCTCCTCACTTCCCAAGCTGAGAAAGAACTGAGTTGGACAAAGAGGAAATTTTTTGAAAAATCGAACAAGCCAGATACCATGCTAGCGAGGAAAATTCGCAATAAACAACACAACTACACAATACATGCGATTAAGACTAGAACGGTAGAGATAACAGCCAATCCCAAACACATAGTAGAGGAGTTTAGAGCATACTATGCAAAGCTATACGATGGCCAGAAGGTTCGGCATAACGCTAAAACAAGTAAGGCTTTAGGCGAATTTTTAGCCAAAGCAAACCTACCAAAACAGACAAGGTTGGAGCGGGAGTTCCTAGGCAAGGAGTTCACAGCGGCGGAACTAAAAGAGGTAGTTGTTAACCTTAAACCTGCTAATGCTCCAGGCCCAGATGGATTTTCTAACTTGTATTATAAAAAATATATAGGAATCCTGTCCCCGCACTTGCTGAGGATGTTCAACCATATTTTCACAGGAGGCTCCTTCTCAGACATGATGCTGCAGGCGTCCATCTCAGTGATCCATAAACAGGGCAAGGATCTCACCAATTGTCCAAGCTATCGGCCAATATCTTTGATTAACTCAGATATTAAAATTTACTCCAAATTACTGGCCAATAGATTGAGTTCGATTCTGCCTAGGCTGATTCACCCAGATCAGGTTGGCTTTATCGCAGGTAGGCAAGCGGCCGATAATACTAGAAGGATAATTGATACTATAGATTACATAAATGCCAACAAGATCCCGGGGATGATTGTAAGCCTAGACGCAGAAAAAGCCTTTGACAGAATCGACTGGCCATACCTGGATGCCACGATTGCAGCATTTGGAATGGGGGACACGGTGATACGGGCAATCAGAGCGCTGTACACTAATCCAACAGCGCGGGTAATCCATTAAGGGTTCCCGTCAGACTCGCTGCAAATTAAAAGTGGTACAAGACAGGGCTGCCCCCTTTCGCCACTGTTGTTTGCCTTATGCATGGAACCACTTGCAAACCACATTCGTAGTAATAAAGACATCACGGGAATCCACATACAGTCGCAGGAGTACAAAACCGCGTTACACGCCGATGATGTTATCCTGACACTGTCAAAGCCCCTAGTCTCCCTACCCAACCTCTTTGACCTCTTGGACAAATTCGACTCAGTTTCGGGGTTTAAAATCAACCAAAATCAGAGGCGCTAAGCCTGAACCTCCCCAAAACTACCGAAAAACTAGTAGAGACTAACTTCAAATTGAATTGGCAACCCAAGATGATTAAATACCTGGGAGTTAATCACACGAAGGAGGTCAAATCACTATATAAGGCAAAATATCCCAAACTCTTACAATCTTTGAGAAAGGAGCTAAAGGAATGGGCGACTTTCAGTATCTCCTGGATTGGAAGAATTTATAGCGTAAAGATGAACCTTCTGCCCAGACTCTTATACCTTTTCCAGACACTCCCCATACCCATAGATAGAGTGGAGATCAGTGACTTGCAGGCTCAGATCTTTAAATTTATTTGGCACAATAGGAAAGCTAGGATACCAGCAACAACACTGATTAAACCCAAAACAGCAGACGGACTGGCGGTACCTTGCTTGTTCTCATATTACAGAGCGGCACAATTGAGCCAAATTATCCAATGGCACGTAGATCCTGAGCGCCGTAGATGGGTGAAGCTGGAGAGCGAGCTGTGTGCCCCATTGGATATTCAGAATCTGATTTGGTACCCAAAACTTAGGCTAAAGCAAATCTCGAGACCGCTATCCTCAATAACTAACTCACTCTCGATTTGGGAAGCTACTAAATTTAAATGCGCCTTAACCAAGAGATACTCCCTGATGACACCATTATTCGGCAACCCAGATTTCGCTCTAGGGCTGGACGAGGGGCACTTTATAGTCTGGAAGCAGAAGGGATACGGGAGGTTGAGGGATCTGGAGGGTATAAGCACTATTCACACATTCACGCAAATTCAGGCTGACAAAGGCATCCCCAACACAGAATTTTTTAGATACCTCCAGATCCGGGCATTTTACACCAAATACAAGAACCATCCTAAAGTGATGAATTTCGAATCGCTCTGTGCACGAGGGCACAACATCTCGGGACTTACATCTAGGTTGTACAGAGAGATAGTCAATCCTGGGACCGGCCCCAACACACGTCTTGACTACATGACCCACTGGGATAGGGACTTAGGGGAGACCTTAGAAGACGAGGACTGGACAGGCATACTCGAGGCGACAGCAAAAACATCAATTTGCACGACATTGAAGGAGAACTCATATAAGGTGTTAATGAGGTGGTATCTCACCCCAGTTAGATTATCAAAATTTGTCGCGGGTTACTCCCCCTTGTGCCCTAGACAATGTGGAGAGCCCGGAGACCTGCTGCACATGCTGTGGTCTTGCCCTCGACTGCGCCCAATATGGGAACAGATTCAGAATTGGCTGGAGAGGATCTTGGGCCTCGAAATTCCTCTAGACCCTTGGCTATTTCTCCTGAATCTGCCACTAGAGGGCCTGTCGAGAGCGGGGAACAAATTGATCGCTCATTTTGCGACGGCAGTGAGGTGTGAGACGGCAGCATTGTGGAAGCAAAATACAACTCCATCGTTAGAAAAGATTCGGAATAGAATTTGATTAGTTTGCCAGATGGAAATGTTGACTAGTTTGGTCAACGACACTGGCGCAAATTTCCAAAAAGTCTGGTACCCCTGGTTGGTACAGACTGACATCACAGGGGTGAGCAATGCCACCATTTGGCTGTAATAATGGAAGATGAGTTCTCCTTCGACGTGTTCCGGACGGTAACAGGGGAAGTACGAGCCCCAGACACAGACCAGAGAGGTGACGTGGCAAAAACAGCCAACACTGGGCTGCACAACATGAGCCAAGAGCTCCAAGGAGTTGCAAGAAGTTGTGGAATATGGGTCAACCCCCCTCCCCATCCCACCTACCCCACCTCTGCCCCCCCCTTCATGTTACCACCCCCCCTTTCCCACATGTGTCTTTCTCCCCTGAGTCGACGTGTTATGTGTAAAAGAATCAGCAAGTTATGTGGTAACCTCAGCTAATATTGGCCAAAAAATGTCATGACACTGCTGTATGCTTGGAAAACGATGAAAATAAAAAGTTGAAAAAAAAAATGTTGAAGCTTACCAACAGCATCCACAGCTACACCCCCAAAATGTTGAAGCTTACCAACAGCATTCACAGCTACACCCCCAAAATGTTGAAGCTTACCAACAGCATTCACAGCTACACCCCCAAAATGTTGAAGCTTACCAACAGCATTCACAGCTACACCCCCAAAATGTTGAAGCTTACCAACAGCATTCACAGCTACACCCCCAAAATGTTGAAGCTTACCAACAGCAGCCACAGCTAATGTACGTGGCCGAGGAGCACTTTCCACAGAGACAAATATATGTAGGCCGGTAACCAGATCCCAAAAAGCCAAAAATAAATTCAATTTTTTATTGAAAATTGAAATGTTGTTGTTGTTGTTCTTTATATTCACAATCTTAATTTTAATGGAATTGTTTTTACATTGAATGATACCCTTAAAATTATGAAAATTAAATATTTTGGGTATACATATATTAACAGGGATGTACGGTTCATTCTATTAGCAATGGCAAAACAAGTGAAATTTTATTTGTATAATTTATGGTGTTTTTAAGAACATGCTAAAACAAATAACTTTAGACTGTTCATGTAAGGGGCCTACAATTTACAAATTAATCACAGTAAATCTATGTTAATGTATTAGAACATGCTTTCACTTTCGTTGAAATAACACAATTACATTTATTTAAATATTTACATGTACTGCTAAAGTTTTCATGAGATAATGTTTAATTAAATGTCAATATATTTTAAAACATACATATAAAACATGTTAGAAAAATACAAAATAAGACATTTACACATGTTTAAATGATTGAAAATAATTTATGTTATTTGTTAGTGTGTGTGTATATGTACGTCAACATAAATTTTATAATATTTGTATATATAAATAAAAATACAGTATGTAGCGGGGTACCCCCTGGCTACTATTCTACCCAATGGGCTGGCAGTAAACCCTGGTACTATCAGGTTGCCAGTAGTTGGTATTGGGTTTTCCCCTTCACCTTTGGTACTGCACTTGAGTGACAACAAAGGGTGGTACATACTGTTGTACTGGGAAAACGGGGTGCCCACCTTCTGGTTGTACTTAAGGGCAGGACTTCCCTAAAGTTAGAGGTTGTTCCTTCCCACTTGAGGAAGGCAGGTCACACAACTGGGAACCTGAGATAGGAGCCTACCCATGTGCTCTTCCCTTCGGGGGGGGAGTGTGTGTGGACTGTGCCTCTGCCTCTAATAGGGAGGTGGGGAGAGCTAGTATGGCTGTGGGGGCCCTTGGTCCATAGTGGCTGTCCAGGGACCATCATCCAGTGAATGCTGACTATATCCAGCAGAAGACTGCTGCGTAACTGTTACTACAGAGAGTATTAATAAACCGTTCCTGTTTGCAATATACCTCCTGCTTGGTGCGTGACCTTACTGGGGTGAGAGTTAATAACTTCTACCGTGGAAGATCACCTTCAGTTCCTGGAGACCACGGCAGATGGAGGCGCTGCACTGCTAAGTAAATATGTGGGGTATGAACCCCAGAAGCCTGTTCCTGTGTCCTAACTACCATTGGCGGATGACTCAGCCCTCCTGTTGCCAGCAGGTATATGCCCCACACACCCTGTAATGGCCCCTATCTGCGAGTGGGTGGGGATAACACCGTTACAGGTAGGTTAGTAGTCTGAGGAAGATCAAGAGCAGAAAGATAGAATGAAGCTGGGGTTATTTTTCATATTTTTTTAATCTCATATATTTGATATATTTTTGTTGCACAAATAAAATACCCTTACAGTGTAAAGTTTCCTTAACCAAAGCACCAGGGCCCTCCAAGTGTGCAAAATGACCCTATAATTCTAGTACTTTTAGCCATTGAGCAAAGGCTATTGTAAGTAATCTAGATGGTGCTCCATGTACTCTGAAGCGATAAAGACACGTGCACTCTGGATTGCCCCAATTGGAGTAAATGTTAAGGTCCAATACAGAACGAATGTCTCAGGGAAGTTTTCTTGACATTGAAACATTTTTTACACAGACGCTCGCCCTATGGCATCCAATTGATCAAGACCACATTCTGCTTAGGCACAGCTGGCCTTTGTGCTCTATGCCTTTTGCAGCTCTGTCTTGAGCTTTTCCATCTCTTATTTCAGATGGAGCACCATAGAAGAAGGTTTGAACATCCTATATGCTGGCCATTGTTTCCTTCCATTCCGGTTCCTTCTGGACCTCCTCACATAGTTTTGTAGAGAGCTTCCAGATGTATTATGCTCAATTCATGTTGTTTGTGGTTGTAAATGGAATGTGCCATGACATTTTCCTTTTCCTTCTTTAATTTTGCAAAGTTCTCATTTAGGATGTCTGTTATCAATGCTGACTCCGATTTTGTGTTTGATCAGTGCAATTTCTGGAGCTGCAGAACCTGGAGCGTTATTTTGTTGTAATATTCTTGGTGACTGCAGCTTAATTTGACAAAAATCACCAAGGAGAACAAAAGCAAAATGTTGGTTATTTTGGGACGGTTTCTGGTGAGATGAGAAACATTTATTGAAGAAATCCAAGCTTGGTTGCATTCTAACTTCAGCCCCCAAAATGCTCTAACAGCGGTATATTCACACTGTTGTCCTTGCATTCGGTCTCTGGAGGAAACTTTTGAAGATGGTATGCTAGCTTTACCCTCAATCACTGTTGTCCCCCCCGTTGATTTAAGACCATCATCATGTGTGTGATGAATGATGAGCGATGGCTGGTTGCTGATCTCACAGTGTTGCCCTAGGGATCTTTTTGAGGCTCTGCCCTTGGATAATATAATCCCAGTATAAGAGGTGGTGCTGCCAATATCATTAATTTCAGACCCATATCTTTCTCTGCTCATCATTAGCCGCAAGCTACGTTGTGGCATTTTTAGTGAGTCATATACTGGATCCATGTTGTAGATAGACTCAGAATTCAAGTTTGCTAAAGAATAACTGATTAAAGTGACCTACTGTATCTCAGGGGCCAACATCTATGAAAAGCCCAAGTCATCGAACAGGAGAAGGACTTGTCTGCTTCTGACTGGAGTAGCAGCTGACACAGAATGAGTCTTTTACAAGCAGATGAAGCAGAACTCTGAGGTTTTAGAACACAGCTGCTTAGAAATAATTCAAACATACAGACGCAGCCGCTTTTATTCTCCAACATCTACGAATTTTTTTGGGTTTTTTTTCCGAATGCCACGCACTTCACTGCACTTCACCACATTCATACCGCATTTATTCCGCATTCATGTTGCATTCACACCCGCGGTTGATGCGCGGTTGATGTGTTTATTGATAATGGTTCGGATTTAATTGGTTGCAATTCTTCGCGTATCCGCCAGATGGCAGATATTCATGAATTGTAATGCGCATGCGCTTCAGTAATGTGTCGGCTTGCAGGTGTTTAAACAAATACCACAGTGGTCCATTGTAAATTGGCCTCTGGACTGAAGAAGTTACAATAATGTATCAATTTAGGCTTTTCATATTAAAAAAAGACAAGCACAGTTTCTGGTCTGGTGTTATTGTCCTGAGAGTCCCGCCATGAGTGCACAACTGCAGTCCGTGTTCCAAAAACCTGACAGAACGTACGCTTATATAATATGGGCCGCGATTAATGCAACAGATGATAAGATGGCAACAGTTGTTCAAATTTATCAGTATTTTATCGAAAACTATGACTTTTACAAATTTTCGCCAGATGCTCATGTGTGGAAGCATGCAATAAGGAAAAAGTTATGTATCGATCCATGTTTTTTTCGTATTGATCCCGATGTTATTGGAGGGTATTGGTGTGTATCACTGGATTTTTCCCGTATCTATGATCATGGAGACTGCAAAAGGCGAAAGGTCGTGTTAAAACCAACTAAGAAACGTCAGTCGCAGGCAAGCAATGCGACAGCGACAGGGGCAGCTTCCAATAATGGTCCGACCGTCAGTGAAAACCTGGTGACCGGCAACCCTTGCTGTCTGTCCCCGCCCGGATACCTGCAGCCTGAGCCGGATTTCGCATACAGATTCGAGCAAGCTTGCATGTACCTAATCGATTTCCAGCCTCATCAGCTGACTACAGGTGTAGTAGTCCTGCTGTCACCTGTCAACGACGTGTATGATCAAGAATACGGGACTGGCAGTGGCTCGGCATCAGATGATTGGGAAATTCTATGGTGAGTAATGTTGCTGTATTTTATTCTGTTTTTTTATTTTGAAAATATCAATATCAATGCGATTCAAAAGTCAAGCGATTCTCCTGTAAGCAATATCATTGGCTGAGCAGCTTCTACAGTAGATAATGCACAATTGGTGAAAAGCTAGGCGCATGCGCATTGGAACCTTCTTGAAACGCATATGCGTGTCATCACATCGACGGTAAGCGCATGCGCATGTGAACAGGAGACGCCCCCCGAGAAAATTATTGGTGGGACTGACTGTGGGAACTTCTTTAGGGGACTGACTGACTGACCATTACAGTAAAACTTTTACTTTTTTTTGTTCCTCAGAAAAGAAAACTTTGTCATCTCATGCGGAAAACAGCAAATGGAGGGATTTTGATGGATAATATCGCTTTGTGTTACAATGCCTGCACATTGCTGAATCTGAGTAAAAAAAAACAAGTACCGGAGTCTACAGTTTTGTGGCCGTTGTAATTGATTAGGATAGAATACCTGAAACAGTATGCTGTTGTTTTCAGACCGTATACAATACTTTTTTATATATACTGTATAATAAACCCGAAAAAATAAAAAGCATGCATTTATTCTACATGTATTCCAGTAATATGTGTATTCTATACCCGTACAGCATGTATTTTTGTAATACCCTTGTGATGTACAGTACTGAGCATGCCTACAGTATACAGTACAGTATGCCTAGACAGTACTGTACAGTATGTTCTAGAAACACTGTATTTTGTTACAGTATAAAAGGAGACAATGGAACAATTTAAAACAAATCAACATTTTCTTTTATTGATGGAGTAAGTACAAAAACATTTATTTACAAATACAATGTAAAAACATTTTAAGTGTACAGCAATTCAAAACATTAACAAGTGTATGGTTTTCTGCTAGTGAAAACATTTATGTACAGCAAGTCAAAACATTTACAGTCAGTCAGGCCTGCACAACTCCAGTCCTCGAGGGCCGCAAACAGCCCCGGTTTTAAGGATAACCTTGAAAACCAGGGAGTGGAATTGTGCAGGTCCTGTGTACAGTAAGGAAAATATTTCTTTATTAATAAAAGTTAAAGCACGCAACATCTCCTTTATTAATGTACAGAAAGTCAAAACATGTACAGCACAACAGTATGGTGTTATTAAAAAAAATCTTTATTCAATAATTTAAAAAAACCCGCAACATCTCCTTTATTAAAGTACAGAAAGTCAAAACATTTACAAAAAATAAACAACAGTTGAACAGTCACGCAAATGCGATCCCCACCAGATTGTCCTTCCAGGGCCAATGCGTTGTATGGCGCAAAATGCCATTAATGGAGTCTCGAACGATTTTCATTAAAGGATCTGTAATTGAAAAATAGCACCGCAATTCCTCCACAAAAGTTCTTCTTAAATTTTCAGGAAGCGCCCTTTTTTCACGATTTCCTTCGTAGTTCACATTGTAGACCCACCCGCAGTACACCAAGTAGGACACGTGGTGCTTGAAAATTAACATGGCATACTTGTGGGGTAAACCAGCACCCAGCACCCTATACTTCTCCCTGAGTGCCGGTGGCAGCTCGCGCAGGATGATGTCGGGCACCGTATCGATGCAAGCGTATGTAGGTTGGGTTCTGGAAGCGGGTGTTCTTCTGTGAGCGGGTGTGCTTGTGGCGGCGGGCGAGGGTAGGTTGTCTGGGAGGAAACTTTCCTCCTGTCTTGGTCGCCATGCTGTCTCCTGGCATGGTCTTGATGGGGTTGTCATGTTATCCTCCTCCTCAACGGCAGGTGGAGGGGGTGCGGTGTTGGAAGGCGGTCGAAGGTCCCATTCCTCACATCCATGCCACTCTCCTGTTCCGGCGTCAGAGATACAGGGGCATGAACAGCGAGCAAATAATGTATCCCCGCTATGTCAGTCTCTATCTTCTTCATCCGTCGATCCATCTTCTCCATCCGTTGATCCATCTTCTGCATCCGTTGATCCATATTTAGCATGGTCTCTAAAAGCAGATCTATCTTTACCAGCACAGTAGAGTTCCCGGGGATATCGACACTTAACCCATTCAGCATGCGGTCTAAGGAGCTGGTTCTTGTGCATGGCGTGCTGTGGACATCTGGGTGGATGGGTGCTACGGAGGATGAGATGGGGGTTCCATGGAGAGAAGCGTCAGCGTCGTCGAAGAAGGATGGAGGAGGTGACCTTTGGATTTCCGGGAGAGAAGCGGCAGCATCGTCGAAGAGGGATGGAGAAAGCGACATGTGGATTTCTGGGGCGAGAAGCGGCATAGTTGTCTAAGTGTAATGGAGAAAGTGAATCATGGATTTCAGGGGCACCAGCGGCAGCATCGTCGAAGAGCAGTGGCGAAGATGGGCTGTGGGTTTCTGGGAGAGCGGCGGCAGCATCGTGGATGAGTAGTGGAGAAGATGGGCTGTAGATTTCCGGGAGAGCGCCGGCAGAGTCGTTGAAGCGTATTGGACGAAGTGGTCTGCGGGTTCGATGGGTTGGCTGCCATTTGTTTTGCGTTGAGTGTACATCACCGTATTTCTTCCTTACATAATAAGGCTTACGTGTATTAAAACCCTTAGCCTTTGGGGTCAGCAGAAGGTTTTCTTTATTGGCCTTAGCCTGTCGCTTTGGCCTTGGCTTGGAAACGGCTGCCGCCTTTTGCTTTTTCTGCGTGACAGGCATGGCAGAGGCGAGTGGCTTCTTGCGTCCGTAGAATCGGGGTTGATCCATGGAAGCAGATGGCACAATGCAGTATCTGGACAAGGGCAAGTTCAGATAAAGATCATCGAGTGGTGGGCTATGCAAAGTGTGTAACCTTTTATGCATAGCGACGAGGTACAGTTGTTGAAAGTGGGCATACTCTAACGTGAGTCATTAACGTATAAATACACCATCCATTTTGTGGATTCACTGCACATTGAATACACATCGACTAAACATCGAATATACATTCTTGTGTTTGTATTTCTTTCTACTCGCAGCAATGCCTGTTAAAAAGATTTCAAAGGATCTCAGCATGAGAATTAAGGAGATGTACACGAGCGGACACCGAATTGCAGATATCCAACGCTGGGTAGCTGCTTCTGGCCTCGTTGTGCCATCAACCACTGTGTGCTATCATGCACACGGAAAAACCAAACAACGCACGAGGACACCAACGGTAACTAACGCGTAAGTATATTTATATAAATATATAATACAGTATATCTATTATTGTTTATATTGCTGCATATTAATAGAACTATATATTTTGTCGACCTATCTAATTTTATAGTTATTTCGGTATATTTATATAACTAAAGTATATCTATTGTTTATATTGCTGCATATTAATAGAACTATATATTGTGTAGATCTATTTAATTTTATAGTTATTTCGGTATATTTATATAACTACAGTAATCTATTGTTTATATTGCTGCATATTAATAGAACTATATATTGTGTAGACCTATCTAATTTTATAGTTATTTCGGTATATTTATATAACTATAGTATATCTATTGTTTATATTGCTGCATATTAATAGAACTATATATTGTGTAGATCTATCTAATTTTATAGTTATTTCGGTATATTTATATAACTACAGTAATCTATTGTTTATATTGCTGCATATTAATAGAACTATACTGTATATTGTGTAGACCTATCTAATTTTATAGTTATTTCGGTATATTTATATAACTACAGTATATTTATTGTTTATATTGCTGCATATTAATAGAACTATATATTGTGTAGATCTATCTAATTTTATAGTTATTTCGGTATATTTATATAACTACAGTATATCTATTGTTTATATGGCTGCATATTAATAGAACTATATATTGTGTAGACCTATCTAATTTTATAGTTATTTCGGTATATTTATATAACTACAGTATATCTATTGTTTATATTGCTGCATATTAATAGAACTATATATTGTGTAGATCTATCTAATTTTATAGTTATTTCGGTATATTTATATAACTACAGTATATCTATTGTTTATATTGCTGCATATTAATAGAACTATATATTGTGTAGATCTATCTCATTGTATACTATTTTTACTGCAAATTATGTGCTGTGCTTGTGGCCTACTGCACTGTAACTTACCGGATTGTTGTTTTTCTGTACATTGTAGGGGAGACAACTCTTCTGGTCAACAAAATAAGTGAAGAGAATGATGAGAAGAGTGCATTAAGGGTCAAATACACTCTGCAGCAAAATCACAATCTCACTGTATCCGAGACCAGCATAAAGAAGATGAGACGCAGAATTGGATGGAAATATGGACGTGTGAGGTTAGTACTGGACAGTACAGGAAGTAAAAGTGTTGTTTAAGAAACTGTACTGAACCTATAAAATTATTCCTTGTCATTACAGAGCGTACCCTATGATAAGGGACATTAACAAGATCAAGAGAGTGGTCCAGGCCCAGGCATGGATCGACAGTGGAGAAGCTTTCCAGGATTGCATCTTCACTGACGAGTCTACTGTATCGCTGGAGAGATTTGCCACCTTTGCATTCCACAAAAATGGTCGCATATCTATGAAGCCGCGTCCAAAACACCCAGTGAAGATGCATGTGTGGGGTGCATCTCTAGGCGTGGACCAGGATGCATCGTCATCTTTGAAGGTACAGTAAAATGTATGTCACACGCTTTTGCCTTATGCACTGTACTGTACTAGTGTGCAGTTTTTTGAGCACTTTTCTTTTCTTGTTATAGGAATCATGAATAAAGCTTTCTTCCAAGAGAAAATTGTGCCTGAGATTGTGGAATACATCACACGTGAGTTCCCGGATGGTCACCGTTTCTACCAGGACAACGTTCCGAAGCACACAGCGTCAACAGCGCGTATCCTTGAGCGCGGTATCAACTAGGTGAAGATGCCAGCAGAGTAAGTGCGGTAACCGTGTCTCATTTTTCCCCACTGTTTTTACTGTGTACTGTATCTCTTTAACTAATTGTCCTTTTTTTCCCCCTCCAATGACAGATCGCCAGACTTCAATCCTATCAAAATGGTCTGTCATCAGCTGAAGGACCATATCCGAAAAGTCGTGAAACCGTCCAAAAAGGATGAGTTGGCGCAAGGCATACTGAGTTTTTGGAACGAAGTACTCACCGTGGAACGATGCAATAAATATAGTGACCATATTGCGACTGTGTTGCCCATTGTGATTGCGCGTAATGGGCAAGCATCAGGAAGGTAGTATGGTATAGTACTGTACTGTAGTATTGTAAGTACAGTATGATACAGGTAAGTATGGCACAGATTTTTTTTTCCCCGAGAGAGCAGCACCAGCCATCTGGTAACAAAGTATTTAACAGTAGTCACAGTATACAGTAGTTCTAGTATAGACTAGTTTGACAGTACAAACTGCATACTGTTGTCCAATATAGAGTAGCTATACAGTACACAATGCCATAATACAGTATGCACCTAACTGCTCAATTTTTTTCTTTCCAGAGAGAGCAGCACAAGCCATCTGGTTACAAAGTATTTAACAGAAGTCACAGTATACAGTAGTTCCAGTATAGACTAGTTTGACAGTACTATACAGCACACAATGCCATAATACAGTATGCACATAACTGCACTAATTTTTTGTTTTCTTGTCTTTTCAGAAAAAAAGGATGGACTGGGGGAGAGGGGGGGTATTGTGTAAAGTTTGTAAACTGTTTGTACAGTTAAGTGTACAGTATCTAAACTGCAGTCATGATGTACACAAAACCTCTCCTCTCTCAATGAACTACTGTACTGTACACAGAATGAGGAAGAAGATAAAGACGGAAAAATATATATTATTATATATATTATTATATATTATATATTATTAATTAATATTATTATCAATGTGCATTATTCATGATTATCCACCTGCCCTCAATTTTCATCTGACAGAAGAACTGAATAAAGACTGCATTTTGTATTATTCATGATTATTTTTATATTTGTATTTTTTGTTCCTGATAAAATAAAATAAATATTTCTTTACATTCATGATAATCATTATCATTGACAACCCCCCCCTCCACACCTACACCAAAGAAAAAGATAGAATGATAAAAAGTGGTAATTTACTGCATCAACAACATGAATCAGATAATGTTTTTTTAACCCTCAATTTCACTGTGCTGTTCAAATCAGATTTACATATCAAATTCGAGAAGGGATTATCTAAATCCATTACCGTAAACAATGACTCAAAGGGTTGGGGGGGTGGATGGGTGAGTCATGCGCAGTAATCATCAGATAGCTCCCTTCCCAAAGAGGATTACAGAGAGGTGACTCATAGTCAACAATAGGAAAATTAGGCACGCAGGCGCAGAGAGGTGATGCTCGGCTAGGGACGGACGATTAAAAACACAATGGCAAGCTTTAGAAACGGAATGGCTCCAGAGAGGTGTCTGTCGATAAGAGTTTCAAATCCTTGCTTGAGCGAGCCTTGTGTGTGTGCGTGGGGGAGGGAGGTACAGGGTACAGCTGTATAAAGGATTAGCTGTACTGCAGTTCAAAGAAATGGCATATTTTCAAAAGGCAGGTTATCATAATAATTTGATCCCTACACCCCAAATACATAAAAAGCACACAAATCAACCATGTGCAGTCAAACGCACAGTGTCGCAGTCAAATGTTACAGCACAGATTGAATATCGTAATATCAAGATGGCAGGCTTGTGGAGAAATGTTCTTTTTTTTTTTTTTGGTCACTCACTCTTGAACTTCGCAAGCAGTGGTGAACTTACAGACGCATGCACAGTAATCATCAGCTATCGAGCAGGAATGTGATTGAAACCAGAAAGACACACATTCAAAGGAATGGTGTGGGAGAGATGTACTGTATTGTATTTAAGATAAGAAGTTCAAATACTGCAGTACAGTAAATTATCCTGTGTGTGTGCGGGGGCGAGCGAGGGGAGAGCGCTGTAAATGCCGAAATGTGATACTGTTATAGTACTGTACACGCCTATGCGTTTCAACATTTTTCAAATAAGACACACAGTACAGCACTGCAAATGCATGTATAAATATGCAAATTTACATTTACTGCGCGCGCACACGCAGACTGTGTACTGACATAGGTTGAACTGCTAAAGCATTAGACTTCGAAGACAACAGCTAGCGAACGCCCCCCTGAGTTTTTAGACGGTATTGCAGTATTGCAGACAGCGCTAATAAAATGCTAATATTACGAGCGCAAAAATACCGCAATACACTCCGGACAAAAAAAATGCATCCCATGGAGACTGCAGCAGGAGGGGTTTCCCTTTAACCCTTTATTTAAATGTGCCTGCCCAGGCTGTAGATTTTACATTACAATAACATCATACAACAACATATATTTATGGTTGTGTTATATAAGATTTTATAAATGTTTAATATACGCTATGAAAGGTTACACCACACGGGCAGCTTAACACAGTGACAAGTGCAATCATGCTTAGTACTACACTGATAGGTTTAAGGCAAAGCTGTTCACACAGTTCTCAAAAGGGGCCAGATCAGAAAACATTTAGGAGTAGAAGGGCCACAAGCCTTTTGTATTGTAATTTTAGATACATTTAAAAAAACTGCATTACCCTGGTCTAATTTCCTACTTACCTTCTCAAATAAACAAATAAGGTTAGTTTGTCAAGATCTATCCTTCATAAATCCATGCTGACTATTACTAATAATTTTGTTTTCCATTAGGTATTCCTGAATATTATCCCGTATTAAACCTTCAAGTAGTTTCCCTACTATTGAAGTCAGACTTACAGGTCTGTAATTTCACGGTTGTGATCTAGCTCCCTTATTAAATAACGGGCACCACATCTGCTTTACGCCAATCTTGTGGTACTGAGCCTGTGGAAATGGAGTCCTTGAATATTAAATATAATTGTTTTGCTATTACTGAGCTTAACTCCTTAAGAACTCTTGGATGTATGCCATCGGGGCCAGGTGCCTTATTTACTTTAATTTTTTCAAGTCGCTTATGAACTTCTTCCTCAGTTAACCAATTGTTCATTAATATGGAGGTTGTGGCTTCCTCCTGCGACACTACTATTGAACTTGATTCTTCCTTGGTAAACACAGAGGCAAAGAATTTGTTTAATACCCGAGATTTTTCCTTATCTCCAATAATCTGCCTACCCATCTCACACTGAAAGGGTCCTATATTTTCTTTTCTCATTTTTTTGTTATTAAGGTACTTAAAGAATTTTTTTAGGGTTGACCTTACTTTCTATTGCAATCCTTTTTTCATTATCCATTTTTGCTAATTTGATTGCCCTTTTGCAATTTTTGTTACATTCTTTATAATTCTGATACGATGTCTCTGTCCCTTCTGACTTAAAGAATCTAAACGCCTTCCGCTTCTTGTCCATTTCCTCCCCTATCTGTTTATTTAGCCACATTGGTTATGACTTAGTTCTTTTATACTTATTACCCAAGGGTATACACTGATAAGTGTGCTTTTCTAACAATGTTTTAAAGACTGCCCATTTATCTTCTACATTTTTCCCTGCAAAAACATCATCCCATTGTATTACTACTAGATTAGACCTCAGTTTATTAAAATCTGCCTTTCCAAAGTTGAAGGTCTTTGTTGAACCCAAGTAATCTGTTTTTTGATAATTTATTTCAAATGAGACCATGTTATGATCACTGTTACCCAAATGTTCCAGGGCTTGAATATTTGTTATTACTTCTACATTGTTTGATATGATCAAATCCAGAACTGCCCCTATCCTGGTTGGTTCCTCAATAATTTGGGTCATATAATTGTCTTTAAGCACCCCCAAAAACCTGTTCCCTTTTGTTGTAACGCTAATCTCATTGCCCCAGTCTATGTCTGGATAATTAAAATCCCCCATTATGCAAACATGACCCAGTTTTGATGCCTTCTCCATTTGCAAAAGTATTTTAGCTTCCTCCATCTCACAGATATTTGGTGGTTTATAGCATATTCCCACAAACATTTTCTTTATACTTTTACCTCCACTGCTAATTTCTATCAACAAAGTCTCTACATTTTCATCATTCCCTTCATAGACATCATCCCTTATAATAGGTTTTAGATCCGGTTTAACATATAAACATACTCCACCTCCCCTTCTATTTGTTCGATCCTTCTGAAAAAGAGAATAACCCTCTAAATTAACTGTCCAGTCATGAGTTTCATCCCACCATGTTTCAGTAATGCCTATGATATCATACTGCTCCCTTGCAGTTATTAATTCAAGCTCCCCCATTTTATCTGTCAGGCTTCTTGCATTAGCAAGCATGCATTTCAGGGTTTTTTAGCCTGTACTATTATCTTATCTGCTCCTTCCTTTCTGCGCCCACTTTGTTTAGTCTTTAGAAGTTTTCTAGTATTATCTGTATTTACTATGGGTGTCTCACTGCTTGTCAAACTTGCACTTGCCCCCATTCTACCTCCATACCACCTTGTATCCTCATCTATTCCATTTAGTTCATTATCTGTTTCATTCCACTCCCCCCTCCATCTTAGTTTAAAATCTCCTCCAAACATTTTAGCATTCTCCCTCCTAGCACAGAAGATCCCTCTTCATTGAGGTGCAATCCGTCCCTAGAATATAGATGGCACCTCTCAGAAAAGGAGTCCCAGTGCTCTAAAAACCCAAACCCCTCCTTCCTGCACCAATTTCTTAGCCATGCATTAACCTCCCTGATCTCTGACTGTCTCCCTGCGGTAGTGCATGGCACTGGTAGTATTTCAGAAATACTACCTTGGAGGTCCTTGCCTTAAGCTTTTGGCCTAGATCCCTGTAATCATTTTTAGGACCCTCCATCTTTCTCTAACTTTGTCATTGGTGCCAACGTGTACCAAGACCGCCGGGTCAATCCCAGCCCCCCCCAACAATCTGTCTACCCGATCCGCAATGTGCCGAACCCGAGCACCCGGGAGACAACAAACTGTTCGGTTCATGCGGTCTACCTTCCTAATAATGGAGTCCCCTACCACCACAATCTTTCTTTGTATCTGAGCATTCTGAGTCCCCACTGTGCTGGAGGAACTATTCCCCTGGCTGCTAGAGGAATTAGTCTCCCCCAGCCTTGCCATTTCTGCCCCAACATTCCCAATATCTTCACTCAACATGGCAAATCTATTGGGATGTGCCAGCTCAGAAACGACCTGCCTCTCCCTATTGCCCCTGCTTCCCCTTCTAACTGTCACCCAGCTACCCACCTGCTCCTCACTAACAGCAACCAAGCTACCTACCTGCTCCTCACTAACAGCGCCACCATCTGCACCACTAATCGAAGCAAGTGCCTGCTCAGTGACCTCTAATTCCCTTTCAAGATTGCCAATGTCCCTCAATATTGCAAGTTGCCTCTTCAGATCAGCAATCTCTGACTCTAAAGAGACCACCAGCTCACACTTCTCACAGCGGTATGCTCCTTGGAACAGCTGCTCCAAGTGCACATACATGTGGCAAGATGTGCATTGAGTGGCATTTTCAATCCTGCTCATTCTAGCAACTATGAAGTTTAGAAGTACTAACAGTAAAATGTACTTCAATAACTATTCCTTGTTTAACCGCTTCCTTGTTAAAACTGCTTCTGGTTCTAACTGCACACACTTTAAACAACCAGCACTTGAAATCAACCACACATATCAGTCAGTACACGCAAGCTCAGGATTCGTTAGAAGCCTCTGTTTTAATAGGGACACCCAGCAGGTGTGTTAGGTTATCAATTAACTAACCCCACCCACTGCAGGTGTGTTAGGCCAGCCAATTAACCAACCACACCCACTCTGCCTCAGGCAGGAGAAAGGGGAAAATAAGTTACAGCCTTCAAATTACAGCACACTTTAAAAATAGATTAACCCACTGCACACTCCCCAAAAACAGCCACCCCTGCTAGTATACCCAGTACTTCCCTTTCCTTCTGGTTCTAACTGCACACACTTTAAACAACCAGCACTTGAAATCAACCACACATATCAGTCAGTACACGCAAGCTCAGGAATCGTGGGTAAAACGCCATGCTGCTGAAACCCTAGCTTTGGCAGTCCAACTCGTTGAGAACTTCCTTGCGGCCGAGGATCAGGCGAGTGCCCTGGACCCGACGGATCCAACTTCACCGGCACTTGCGGACACCCAAAGAGGGAGATCGGAACAACGGAGAAACTACGGCCCCTCCATATGCAACCGCCAAGTGCCACGAAACGAGCAGTCCTTGCAACAAGGAAGAAGTCAAAACGCTGGGCACCGCCGAGACCCTCATCCCCTTCCTGATGTCGGTTTGTCGCAAAATGAGAGGAACTTCAGAGGACGTCGCTCACAGGACCCATCGGAGGCTTGGTCTCCAGTATCCAGTCCTGCTGAGCGGTATCCACGGCACCCTCCGGCAAGGGAACCCTCTCCATGTTCGTCCTGCGGAGAACAAGGCCACCGTCATGTGGACTGTCCACAGATGGAATGCTCCTTCAGCAGGACAGTCACCTCGGCCTTCCCCAGAGAAAGTGGCAAGCTCTGGCTACTTCCAGTCCAGATTGGTGGAAAAAACGTCCAGGCCCTTATAGATTCAGGCTCTGGAAAAACGCTGGTCTTCCGGGAACTGTTACCGCCTGACGTGCTTTCCTTTGACTCCCCATGGAGTATAGAGTGTATACACTGCGATGTAAAATGGTATCCGACGGCCAAAATCCTGCTACAGGTGAAAGGTCAGGAGGCCAGGATCGAAGTAGTAGTCACTCCTTGGCTCCCTGCCCCCGTTTTGCTCGGCCATGACTGGCCTTTCTTTTCAAACCTAATGGCTCCAGTCTCTCAGGAGGAGCCTCATTCTCTGACTCAGGAGAAACCTGGTAAACTGTTCCTCTTTTCGGCCGACCTGTTCCCCAGTAGACACCGGGTTCCAAAGACTCGAAGGCAAAGACGCTGTGACAAACAGGACTGGTTTCAGAAATCTGGGACTCAAGGTGGCCCTACTAATAGGCATAAGTCACAAGTCATGACTGGGGATGGCCAGAAAGAGGGAGAGATAGGCCCTGGAGATTTATCAGAGCTATGTCTCCCTGATTTTTGCCAGAGGTAGAGGGAAGTCCCAGTCCTGGCCAAACAATACGATAAAGTGGTAAAGATTGATGACCAGATATTGAATGCACAAGGGGTAATGGTGTTCCCTCATTTTGAATTGTTGAATGATATCCTGTATAGGGTGAACATGCAGACACAAACAGGGGAGGTCACCAGACAAATATTGGTTCCCAAGGCATTTGTTACAACTGTCTTCACCCTAGCCCATACTGTCCCTTGGGGTGGTCACCTGGGTAGAGATAATACCTTGGACCGTATTTCGTTGCGCTTCTATTGGCCAGGGATGCATAGTGAAATTGCTAAGTTATATGTGGCATGTCCTGAGTGCCAGCTAACTAGTCCGAAGGGACAAAAACCAGCCCCCTTGGTTCCTCTACCCTTGGTGTCCGTTCCCTTTGAGAGGATTGGTGTAGACTTGGTAGGACAGCTGGAGCCTTCTGCGAGAGGACACAGGTTTATTCTCGTAATAGTCGACTATGCAACTAGATATCCTGAGGCGTTCCCCCTGAGGACAGCAACGGCGAAGCAAGTAGCCAACAAGTTGTTGGAGCTGTTCATACGGGTTGGACTTCCCCAGGTTATGTTGACAGGCCAAGGTACAAATTTTATGGCTAAACTGATGCAGGATGTCTTAAAATTACTAGAGGTCAAGTCTGTTCGGACATCGGTCTACCATCCACAAACTCACGGATTGGTGGAAAGATTTAACCGAACTCTAAAAGTTATGCTGAGGAAATTTGTAGATTTAGAGAAGAGAGCCTGGGATTAACTTCTCACTTTTCTGCTATTTGCAGTGCGGGAAGTTCCCCAGGCCTCCACGGACAAGTTAATTGATGCCCTTGGTAACGCGGAATATATATCCACGCTGGTCATTTTAGAGGAAAAGTCCAAGTGAAAAACAGTCTTTGCCACTCCCATGGGTTTATACCAGTTTGTGACAATGCCATTTGGACTGCATGGAGCCCCAGCCAGATTTCAGAGGCTCATGGATAAAGTATTGAGACCGCTAAGAGAGGCAGGGCTCACAGCCAACCCTAAGAAATGTGCCTTAGGTAAGGCGGAAACCAAGTACCTGGGGTATGCAGTGGGTGGTGGAAAAGTAAGGTCACTAGCCGATAAGGTAGCTGCCCTGAAAGAAGTTCCGACCCCCCAAGCAAAAACGCAGGTATGCTCTCTGCTGGGTTTAGCAGGGTACTATTGGTGGTTCATTCCCAACTACTCAGAAGTTGCAGCCCCATTAACCGACCTCACAAAAAAGTGTTCCCCTACCCAAGTGGTATGGTCAAGGGAGTGCCAAAGAGCCTCTGAGGTGGTAAAAAGGTGTCTATCAGAGGGTCCCTTCCTTAGAAGCCCAGACTTCGATAAGCCTTTTATCGTGCAAACTGATGCCTCAGAGATTGGGCTAGGGGCAGTGCTCCCACAACAGTTTGAGGGAGTGGAACATCCGATCCTTTTTCTTTGTAGGAAATTGTTCCCAAGGGAAAAAAAACTACTCAGTAATTGAGATGGAGTGCCTCGCAGTAAAGTGGGCAATTGAGGCCTTTTGAGTCCATTTCACGTTGGTAACAGACCATGCTCCATTGAAGTAGTTAAATAGTATGAAAGGCTCTAATGCTAGGTTGACCAGGTGGTATATGGCCCTCCAACCCTTCTCGTTTGAGATTCAGCACAGACCTGGAAAAGAAAATGCGAATGCCTATTTCTTCTCTAGAGAAGGGGTGGATGGTCAGGCTTCAGCCGTGCGTGGCCCCAGCCACACACTGACAGAACAGGAGGGAAATGCTGCACTCCACAAAGAAACAAAATCAAATAAATACCGGTGCACCTGGTTCAGGAATCTCTGGGTGGTATTCCAATGTCTGACAGGAAAGAAAAAACCTGAGCACTGCGGATTTCTGCTTAGAAAAATTTATTGTGAGCCAATAATGTATGACGTTTTGGCCTCAAGGGCCTTTCTAAAATGTAAAGTGGTATAATAGACAAACAACACTCAAAAGATTCTTAAATAGACCACACCACATGTGTCCATGATTGTCTCTGATTGTCCTCCATCTTAGATAGTCCGTCACTTCCAGTGATGCTGGGAGCAGTTCTTTCTCCTCATTCGTTTTGAAGATCCCTTTCACCAAATCTTGCGATATCCGTGACATCATCACGGCGCGTCATCCGATCTCCTGGTCCTGCGGTGCGTCTGATATCATCACGTCCCTTCTCCGACGTGACTCCGCCTCCTGGGAGCTCCGTTTTGCTTTCCTCTGATGTTCATGCTCCCTTCAGTCCCTCCAGACATAGGGCGGAGCTATTGATCCCTCACATACTCCACAGTGTGTCCACGATGACGGGAACCTCCCCTTTGTTCGTCATTACTCCTCCTTCCTGTCTTCTTGTGTTTTCATCAATTTATGACAATTTATTGCCGTGGCCAAGGGTTGGAGCCAGTAGAGAAGTAGATTGTCAGTTTGCATTGGTCAGGGATGGAGAAGGTCTGAAGGTCTTAGGCAAGCCAGGGTCGATAATCCAGGGCAGGGTCCAAAGTCTAGCCAGGTCGGTACACAGAGAGGCAAGCAGCAACAAGGATAATAACTCAGGGAGAACAAGGCAGAGAAAGAAACGTGGGAACACAAGGCTACCAATAACTATGCTCAGCCAAAGAGGAAGTGACAGAGCTGCGCATATATAGAAACAGGAGTCCAATGAGAGAAGAGGGTGGAGCAGAGGAGCAGACTCTGCGGAGGCAGGGATAGGCTGTGAGAAGCAGGAGACAAGTGAGGGAGATGTTAGAGTTGACGCGCAGCTGGGGAGCGGTGCATGCGCGTCACGTGTGCGCACCGCGCGGGATGGCAACTTGGCACAAGCGGAGGGGCAGAGAAGCGTGGGAACCTTGAAAGCCCTCCGTGGGTGCGCGCGCTCTGTAAGGTGCGCGAGAGGCTGTACAGCATGGGGCAAGAAGGAAGCACTCCACGGGAGACGCGCTCTCAGATCACTTGCAACGGGATGCTGTGCAGCAGGAGGTAAGGAGGGAACACGCCGCAAGGGTCGTGTTCCCCGATTCCTTACGCAATCAAATGCAGGAAAAAGACATTTGAAGTCGTACTCACAAATCCCATCTTGCTACCCTTGGGGTGGCTCCTTAGAGGAGCTCGCTAGCTGAGTACTAGAATATGGTGATTTCTCAAAAAACACGAATTGGAGCTGTTTTTCAGCTCCCGCTCGTTGTGTTTGAACAGGAGCGCTACTGCTCAGGGAGATGCACTTCCCGAATGAGTTTGGCAGGTCATCGGAGCTTTCTGAATCACAACCTTGCCAAATCATACGGGAAGTACTCAAAATTCTCGATGAGTTTGTTATTGAAGTTTATAGAATAGGCCCCTGTGAGTTAAGCGGAAGTTTGGAATGGCAGAGTCCAGAGTTGGCTGTCTGGGAGCAGTACAGCAGTGCACTGCAAGAAGGCTGCAGGAGAGGTAAGTCGTCAGGCTTGCGAGAGGTTGACATATGGCCAGTGGAAGAAACTGCGCCCAGGAGTGGATAATCACGAATTGCTTTCTTTTTTGCTCCTTCATCACACGAACCATGGGATGGTCACCCCTGCTTTAAGTAAAGAAAGGGCGCTGGCCTCTACTACCCTAATTTTTTTTCTTTGTTGTATTTTTCATGTGCCCATGATCTTTAAAAAAATTTAGGGAGTGCAGGTCATTATGCTTTCTTATCTTTATTAAATTCATTATTTTAGCATCAACATAAAAAGTTAATGTGCATGCAATATGAAAATACACATCTTTCAAATTATCTGAAGTTTAGGAGACATACCAATTCACAAAGAACACAATGTTCAATCACGTTCTAAAGCAGAGATTTGCATTTGCGTTCTTTATAATTCCCATATTTGTAAGGACAGTTTCCTTACCGTACATCATGCTCTCAACACTCTGTAGTTATACACTTTGTAGTCTGTGCCAGGCCTGCAAAAGAGTTTGCTTTCATCAAGTTGTTTCCATTTTTCACGCAGCTCAGTTACATTTTCCCCTTCACTTGGGTGGCACTTCCAGTAACTACATTACTGAAGTGATGATTCTTTTTATAAGCATTTGCAACTTGAACTGTTCTACTAAGTGGGAGAAAGAAATTATTTTCTGAGCAGATATGATTGAACTAACCAACAGAATTCACTGACAATCTAGGACTTATCTACTCTATACCCCAGTATGCTCCCAATACTCTGGGAATATATGTTTTACTATTAAAGAAGCTAAATACTGGAGACCACGCCCCCCCGATGGTGAATGGCAGCTTAGAGTGAGAGCTCCATTCCCCCCGGCGCATTATAGTGAGAAATAACAGTCAAAACGCTATAGATACCTTAATAAAGATAAGCGCATCATACATCAACCTGCATGGATGGCTTCTACCAAAACGGTGCGCAGAAAAACCCAGCCAGTATCTACATATTTTAAAAGCAAAGATACAGCTAAGGCCGGGACTTCCGACTCCTCTGTGCAACTGCCAGCAGCGGACCCCGATATGGACACCCCTGCAGAGGAGCAGGATGACATGGCAGTGATGTGGAGGAAAGACATAAAGGAGTTTTGCTCCTTCATGAAAAAGTTTTTCAAGTCAGAGCTCTGGGCACTTAGAAAAGATGTGGATGCCCTGGGGGAGCGTACCGCTACCTTGGAATCTAAGGCAGAGGAGACCTCCAGCACCCTAACCCACACACAAACACAAGTGTCCACCCTCAAAGACCAAGTCAGAGCCCTGGAGGACAAGATCGAGGACGGGGAGAACCGCGACCGACGCTGCAACGTCAGACTACGAGGGGTGCCGGAATCTGTCATGGATCCTGAGGACTTCGCCACTAAATGGCTGGAGCATCTGTTGCCAGATCTGACGGAAAGGGACTTAATGCTAGACAGATGCCATAGGGCACTCAGAGTAAGACCCCAGCAGGGGTACCCCCCAGAGACATCGTAATGCGGTTCCACTGCTACCGGATGAAAGAACAAGCGTGCCGCATTGCCAGGGAGTTGAAAACAGTGGAATTTGAACATATTAAATTCCAAGTCTACCAAGATTTGTCCCCCGCTACCCTGGCAAAAAGGAAGGCAATGGCCCCCATAACTAGAGCTCTCCGGGACAAAGATGTGCGCTACAGGTGGTTGTTCCCATGTGCAGTCCTAGTACTGAAAAATGGGGTTGCACACACTCTGAAACATGCAGAGGATGGAGAGGGATTCCTCCGTAGGGTTCTTGGCTCCCCGCAAAGTCCCCCTCACATTGTAGTTGCCAAAGATGGTGCCCCCTCAACCTCGTGGCACGCAGCTGGGAGCTCACAATTTGAAGCCAGGGCTGAAGTGGAATCGCCGAGCTCCCCATAGACTCCCCTCTACTACATCAATAGACTGCTACATCCTTCATCAAACACCCCAGCAAAACCCTATGGAAAGCCCTAGCCAAGAGGAGCTCCTCCGGTGGTCCCCATCGACCCCCCTGCAAGGACCAAGAGACATACTAGCCCCCGCAGGTCTACTCACGTTTTCCGCAGAGCAGCCATCTTCTCCTGCTCCTTCCTCGAGGAACGCGGGAACAGACCTGCTCTGCGCGGGCTGAGCGGGTGACGTCACTGGCTCTAGCGGTCGCCGGCTGCCTCTCGCGAGAATTGGAACAGGACACATGCGCAGAGTGTCCCGGCCACGACGGCGCTGGGGGATGACACGGCCGAAGCCCAAGATGGTGGCAGCGAAGCCACGACAGACCAAAAAACACTCCCTTGGAGTCAAAATGTTTCGTCGGGCCAGCAAGACTCGGCAGTCGAGCACGCCGAGCGACACACCTGGAACTGGGTCTCGCCCAGGGACAATGTCGGCAGGGGGGGCGGGAGTGGGAGGCAGGAGGGGAGTTAAGTGATCGGGATACAAAGCGGAGGAGGGGGAGAAAAATATTTTAAATATATATTCATACACGGGCCACCCTATCGTTAGGTACTCAGTAGCTGTAGAGACTCAGTTGCTGCCTCTTGCTCGACCCCATATTTAAACATATAGTACCACAGAGAGATAGGTCTACATACAACCAGTTAGCGTCAGCTTCACAGGCGCCAGTAGCTCCACCACCATCTTAGCTACCACTTAATAACCTTAATAAATGTTATTAGACCACACTTTAAAGTACAGACACAACTAACAGGGAGGAGGCCAACACCCCGCCACATAGAAGGCAGACACTCACGTATGAGTGGATAAAGAAGACTAGGTAGATGTACCTCTGATCTTCCCGCCTTCAAGAATGGTCATAATTGGAGCTGAGTGGACCACGCAATAGGAACCTACATGGGGGCACGGGGCTCCCTACACCGGCCATCCACGTAGAGGGCACAACCAGGGGGAACAGGGAGTGGGGGAGCTATGGGAGAAGTTATTTAGGTAGATGTAATGTGATCTACAGTTTTTTGTTGCTAAAGTTATGTTACACTGTTATTTATCTATTGTCTGTTTAAAGGAGATGCGCCGGTGGGACAGTTCCCTGATCAGCGTGCATGTGTTCTCCGCTTCGATCCCTACAGTGCAGGGATCGCAAACAAGTCCCAGGGAGGCCAGGACCCAGCAGGCAGGGGAGATCCCTTCGTCAGTCTGGGCCAGGTGACCCCCCCCCCCTGGGCGCAAGGGCCAATTCCGGGGGCTCCCGGAGTGGGCTCTTGTCTTCATGTTCCTATTTGTTCTTTGTACACTAGTGTGTTCGTTGTTTTTTGTTGTGAACCCAATCCCCTTGGTGTTGACCCTCATGTGCTCCTCCCAGTCCCCCCCTCCCCCTCCCTCCCCGCCGCCTCCCACTCCCTCCTTACCCTACCCTCAATTACCTACTTAAAAGTATGCGCCCTGAAGGAAGTCATCGTCCGGTCCTACACATGGAATTCCACGGGTAAGTCAAGCAACATAGTGATGCGCGTAGTCACACACTGTAATAAATGGCGTTGACTTTTATATCTCACAATGTGCAGGGCTTTAATAACCCCACGAAACGCAAACTAGCCTTCACAGACTATAAAAGAAAACATGCGGATGTGTTGCTCCTACTGGAGACACATTTCAGCAAAACCAATACCCCCAAATACCTTGATAAAGACTTCTGCCAGGTTTCCTCGGCCTCTGCTGAAGTCAAAAAGCGTGGAGTTGCCATCCTATTCCATAATAGCATCCCAATCGAAGGCCTGCTAACCAAACGGGATAAAGATGGCAGGTATATTATAACAGTAGGAACTATTAGGGGACAGAAGATTACAATTGCTTGTATATATGCCCCCTGCGAAAGGAGTGCAATCTTCTTTGAAAAATTCTTTAGAACCCTAAACTCCGTGGCGCAGGGAAACGTTGTTTTAGCTGGAGACTTTAATACGGTCCTTCAACCTCACATAGATAGATCAGGTGGAGTTACCCTACATAATAAAGGAGCAGGGATCTCCCTACGCAGGGGCCTCAAAAGTAACCAACTAATAGACATCTGGAGAGAGCTACACCCAGCAGATAGGAATTACACTTTCTTCTCGCACCCACATGGCTCATACAGTAGGATTGATTACTTCGCAGTGTCCTGTCACCTGGTCCCCAAGGTCACCCAAGCGGAGATCCGCACCCATAGAGCTCCGGTGCAATAATATTCATATGGTTAGACCAGGAACGAACTGGAAACTTAATGAATCCATTCTAAAAATTCCAGAGATCTGTGATGCTGTGGGTTTCGAGATAGACCAATTCTTCAAGATAAATGCCGGCTCTGTCTCCTCACATCTGGTCCTCTGGGAGGCGCATAAAGCGACTCTCCGAGGTACCCTCATAAATATCACAGCTAGACGAAAAAAAGAGAGAGAGGCAAAAATTGTCACGCTCCAAACTAAATTACAGGCTCTCTCCACCAAGCATAAAAAGAACCTAGATCTGCAAACCCTACAAGAGGTAAAAGACACTAAAATTGAATTAAACATGATATTGACCTCCAGGGCTGATAATTCAGTGAGTTGGTCAAAGAGGAAATTTTACGAAAAGGCAAACAGGCGGATACGATGCTGGCCCACATGCTGAAAGACAGGCAAACTAAATATAACATCCAAGCTTTACGCTTAAAATCTGGTACCCCTACTTCCAACCCCCAGAAGATAGTAGATGAATTTGGCTCCTTCCATGAGACACTCTATAATGGAGAGAAAGTGGCACATAATCCTAAAACGAGCAGTCAATTGAGAGATTTCCTGGCTAGCTCCAATCTGGTGAGATTGACAGATTCAGACAGAGCTTCCCTAAACGCCGACTTCACTTATGAGGAGTTGACACAGGCCATTAAGGAACTCAAACCTTCAAAGGCACCGGGCTGGACGGCTTCTCAGGGTTATACTACAAGAAATTTGTCAAGTTGCTTGCCCCTAGGTTGCTCCAGGTATTCAACGCTATTTTAGCGGGAGCCCCCATCCCCAGGGAGATGTTAAAGGCGTCTATATCAATCATTCACAAAACAGGGAAAGACCCTCTAGACTGCAAAAGTTATCGGCCCATATCACTAATCAATACAGATATCAAGTTGTACGCTAAATTACTGGCCAATAGATTATGTCTTATTCTACCCAGATTTATACATCCATATCAGGTCGGATTTATCAAGGGCCGACAAGCCGCAGATAATACCCGACGATTTATAGATCTGATAGATTTGGCCAATATTGACACTGCTCAAAGTATGCTGTTAAGTCTGGACGCCGAAAAGGCTTTTTCGATAGAATAGACTGGCCATACTTGAAGGAGACGCTTGCAGCATTTGGCTTTGGAGATCGGGTGAGTGAAGCGATTTTATCGCTGTACTCTAATCCCACTGCCAGGGTGGTACACCAAGCCTACCCCTCTCGGCCCTTCCAAATCAGTAGTGGTACGAGACAGGGCTGCCCACTTTCACCCCTCCTATTCACCCTCTGTATTGAACCCCTGGCGGCACAAATCAGAGGAAACCCTGACATCTCAGGGTTAAACGCATACTCCCAAATCCATAAGGCGGCCCTGTATGCAGATGACATCCTCTTGATGATCACGAAACCCCTCACTTCACTACCGAACCTATTTGACCTGCTAGGCCGGTTTTCTAAAATCTCCGGCTTCAAAATCAATCAGTCTAAATCTCAGGCTCTTAATGTCAACCTCCCCAGACACATAGAAAAATTGTTAAAATTAAGCTTTTATTTTCACTGGCAACACAAGTCTATAAAATATCTGGGTGTCCACATCACCAGAAACGTCAAAGATATATACGACGCAAATTATCCCAATCTAATCAGGACTCTAAAATCAGACTTACAAAAGTTGACATCCAAAAGGATCTCCTGGATAGGAAGAATCCATAGTGTCAAAATGAATTTACTCCCCCGAATCCTATATCTCTTTCAAACTCTCTCAGTGCCACTCAGATTGAGGGACCTGCACTCACTTCAATCTGACATCTCTAAGTTTATATGGGGAGGCAAAAAACCATGAGTCATCAAAATCAATATGAAAAGGTCGGTCTTGGCTGGGGGCCTAGCGGTACCCTGCCTGTTATCATATTACAAAGCGGCCCAGTTGAGCCAAATCATGCAATGGCAGTCGGACCCGAGATCTAAGAGATGGGTCGAATTAGAGAGCGCAGCCTGTGCACCAATAGAATTACATAATCTAATCTGGCTCCCCAAAACAGCACGAAAAGGTGCTAATATGCCGCTATCCTCAATGACCAACTCATTGTCAATCTGGAAGGCCACAAAAATTAGGCATTCCCTTACAACGACATGCTCTATGATGTCACCCCTGTGGAATAATTCTGAGTTCGTGCCGGGCCTCTCGGTCGGTAATATATCAATTTGGAGAAAGAAAGGTTATAATCGGATTAAAGATCTGGAAGGTCATGACAGAAAAATTAAGACGTTTGATCACGTCAGATTAGAAAAAGAGATCCCCCACTCAGAATTCTTTAGAAACCTCCAGGTCAGGGTATTCTATAACAAATTTGCCCCATACCCACCATTGACATCCTTCGAAAAGCTCTGTCCGGCAGAGACCGACACAAAGGGACTTACCTCGCAGCTATACAGCGAAGTGATCAGTACTAGCGATCAAGCTCATGAGATACCCTCATATAGATCACGATGGGAAGCAGACATCGGAGAGTGTCTGGAGGACGAGGACTGGGGTGCTATCTTTCTAGACACAGCAAAGAGTTCCATATGTACCACCCTCAAGGAAAATGCATATAAGGTCCTGATGCGATGGTACCTTACCCCACTGAAATTATCCAGGTTCGTGCCGGGATCCTCCCTGCTGTGCCCCCACCAGTGTGGAGGATCAGCAGACCTGTTCCATATGCTGTGGTATTGCCCGCGGATCTCCCCATTCTGGGAGACAATTAGATTTTGGATACAGAGACTGTTTGATATCACTATTCCCCCGGATCCATGGCTGTTTCTCCTGAACATACCACTAGCGGGTCTCTCTAAATCTCACAATAAACTCATTGCTCACTTTGCACTTGCAACGCGGTGTGAGATCGCAGCATTATGGAAAAGCTCAAAATTCGGAATCGCATTTGGTTTATCTGCCAGATGGAAAAGTTAACGAGTCTGGTTAACGACACTGGCGACAATTATCTAAAAGTCTGGACGCCTTGGTTGGCACAGACAGATATCCCGGGAAAGAAAGGGCATCAATTTGGCTATGATAGTTAACAGATCCGTTCTCCCTGGGGGAGGTGTGATACACCCACGCTTTATACCGGATGCCCACAATATAGACAGGCAACATATGGCCATATAGAGATTATTCCCGGCGTCTAGAAACCGAGCAGGGCCGCTTATTAGCTATGAGATACACCCACGATCACTAACACCCCTCCCTCCCCCCCTCCCTCCCACCCCCTTTTTTCTCCCTTCCATTCATTACCTCTTGGCTCAATGTACGTCTACCGGTTTGTCCGTCTGTATGGTTGTTTGTCTGTCGGTCTGTGTCTTTATATTTGTTTGTCTACCCATGTTGTGGTTTACCTGTTGGTATATACGTCGTTTCGCTGATTCGCGTGTCTGCCTGTTTGTCGGTTGGGCTGCTGGTGAGTCGGTAACTGAGTCCAAGCGTCTGACTCCCTCGGTCAGAATGTTGGTCTGACACTGTTGTATTAACTCCGGAAGGCGAGCCCCGTCGAGATGCCCCTCTCGGCTCACCAGTTAGACTACAGTTCAAAATCTTGATATACTACTATCTATATCATTATATTTTCAGATACAATGAGGATCACCATGTCAAAATGTACCTTTGAATGTATTGCTGTAAACCAATAAAAATTTAAGTTACAAAAAAAAAAGAAGCTAAATACTTTCAATATGGACAGACTACACCGCTACCATTAAAAGGGGAACAACCATTGGTGCTTCCCCATTAACACACTGGTGTTCACACTGCCCTTAGGCAATGGGTATTCTAACCCTTCACTAGCCCTATCGCTGTCCAGTATTTTATATTCTACTAAGTCATTATCTTGGGGCTCCACCCTATCTTGGACCGACCACTGATTAATATAGTAGGATCGATTTCATCCAAGTGATCTAATGTCTGCACTACTATCGAAGACACTTCATTCCAACCACTGTCCATACGTGACTAACACAGTGGTCCACACAGCTATCTGGATAGGAGCCCTTGATATCGCTATATTTAATACCTTGTTTTAAATCACTTCATTGTGATATCACGCTGGTGATATGAGTTTGTCTTCACATTATTTTATTTGCTACCATTAAAGGTTACGTTTTATACTCATTACCATATTCTGTATACCTACCTTCACTTATGAGTGCTAGTATATAGGGGCTACTTTAGGTCTTGCCTAGACAATACTTTCATTTTGCCATGGATGAGAAGCAGAGAAAGTCTGACAAAATGAATGCTGACTGGAAGCAGTACTATGAGATCTCTCAGAGATGGGTTCACAATCTCATCACAGAGCTGGAACTTTTCATGCTCTCAGCACAAAAGTCTGTAACAGAGGTTGTAACTTAAAGGATGCTGATGGAAAGATCCTGATTAATTTAGAGACTGTAAAAAGAAAGAGTTCAAAATTTGGCTGACCAGGTTAGTGAAAGGAATGAGAAGCTTCACGAGCCAGAAAAAGTGAAGAAACTATTTGAACAAGAAAAGTCAAGGATGCAGTTAGAACTGGAAGAAGCAGAGGGCGCCTTGGACCAGGAAAAAGGCAAGTCCCTATGTTTCCAGTTAGAACTTTCTCAGATCAGAATAGACTCTGAAAGAAAGAAGAGAAGTATTCTAACAATTCATAAATACTACAGCTCTTATCCAGGGAATGGTGGAGAGAGAGTTATCTGCCCAAATTCTGCTCAACTGTCCTCATACAGGCTGTCTACTGAGGGATGAAAGCTCATCCACTTTATCACCGGAATAAAGCAGCCTGCATTCTTCAGTCGGTTTTGAGGATACAATGACAATGGAAGAAGTATGGACATCTGGATCAATGGTGATTGCACTCCAGTCGTGCTACCGTGCCCAAGTGGTCAAAACAGATAGCTTATTCTGAAAGCTACCGCTATAAAGATTGTCTGTGACGAGAATGGGACAGAAACATATATGCTATCTCATTCTGAGATGGGTGTCACTCTTTGTCCAGCGGTGCTTTCGTCTGAATAAATTAACACATCGAGAAAGCGAGGCCCAAGACTACAAATCTGCCAACTGCAAAGGAAAGATGCCAAGGCATACAGTCAGCATTAAAGAGAATTCCGTTAAGGTTGAGGTGTTGGAGATTAATGATGCTGAGCTAGACGCAGCTGGTCACACTAGTGACAGGGAAGAGGAGACCACAAAATCTGTAGAAGAGCTCTATTGCCAAGCGAGTAAAAGAAAAGTTGGTGAAATGGAAAGGTGCGCTTGAGCGAGAAGTCCTCCGCAGAAGCTAAGCCCATTATGGTGAAATAAGTACTTGAAGAGACACTGTTCGAGTACACTGGCAACAAGGACTTTGTCACAAGTGTCCTCTTCAACCACAACTACTCATTGTGGTCACAAACTGATAATGAGATAGAAAGACTCTGTACTTCCTCTTCTAAATGCCACATAATTGCCCCAAATGCGAAATCAAAAACTACTGGTGCGAGTGAAAATGGTCTTGAGAAAATACATTGTAGTTAGAAGAACCATGAACGTACAGAGTTGGAATGTTCAAAGATTGGAAAGCAGAAGTGACTAAGTTCAACGCAGCCTTTCAACAGTTCCAAATCTAGACGCTCTTTGCCAGGACATAAAAGCAAAGATAATCAGATCCACGGTTTCACCAGAAGCTTAGGAAACAGTCTTACAGTATGAAAGACACAGTGAATTAAAGTGAAGTTCAAGGACTAGCTGGACTGGAAGTCAAAGAAGAAAAAGAGCAGAATAAATTTGTCAAAATCCTCTGACAAGGACATTGATGTGTTTGGAGAGCTATCGGACCGATGATAATAACAATAATAATAATAGTTTGTTCTTAGCGCTGCTAGTTTTTATGTAGCACTTTACAGAGACATTTTGCAGACACAGTCCCTGCCCTGTAGAATTTACAATCTATGTTTTGACCTTGAGGCACAGGGAGATAAAGTGACTTGCCCAAGGTCACAAGGAGCTGAACCAGGTTCCTCTGCTTCAAACAGTGCCAGTCAGTGTCTTTATTCACTGAGCCACTCCTTCAGCCATGATGATGATGATAGCTTAGGAGAAATTAACAGGTTTCAATGCTAGATAGAGTGTAAATTGTCCATGGTGCTAGGAGTAGTAGTCCTTAGTGTGCTACATACATCCTGACATATGTGATGTACATTTCAATAAGTTCATAATCACCTTTATCCACTTCACATTTTCTGATGGGATTATGTGATGTCATTTGTGACGTCATGTATGATGGCATCAGGAAATCATGGGGGGTGAGTTAAGGTTGCATGAAACCTTAACTTCGAAATTTCCAGACTTTTAAAGGGTTTGCATACAAACCTTAACTGCACTTGAATTATTTTTTTCCCAATTAGATAGATAGAAATGCACTGTTTACAGATAGACACGGTAAATAGAAGGGTTAATTAACAAAATGCATAGATTTACTTAGATTTGCCCTATTGATGTTGCCCAACAAGGTCTTCAATCCCACACCGTGTTGAGAAATTATAATATATAAAGAGTTCCATGTGACCTTGGCACAAAAAACAGAGGAAAACAGAAAACCAAATATAGTGTTGTAGCGTATATGTTTTGAACCCACTTAGAATCAAGCATCAAGTTTGGTCATACACTCACAAATTTGCCACTTTGTCATATATATATATATATATATATATATATATATATATATATATATATATATATATATAACACTAAGCAAAAGGGTGGACTTGGAAAATAATTTTCCTTTCGAGTGGAATTAAAAGACCCTTCTAATGGCTCCTTCTAGCATTCCAGACACAGAATTCCACATTCCAGTACTGTCTGCAAACTGTACTCTGGCTCACCAGAGTGTTATAGGTCAGTTACATGCACTCACTTATAAACAAATAATTTAATAGTGTCTCAAAATATCAGTATTTCTATCCCTAGATTCTTCAAGTACAGTATGTTCATTTATTTGTTTGTCCACCTAAGGTTTTTGCTGTTAAGTTGTATCCCTAATGAAGAACCCCACGATGAAGATCACATTGCTGATGTTGATAGATGTATTAATTAATTATTTGATTATTTTACCTTATCTCCTTAATCTGAAGTAAAACAAAACAAGGTTGGAAGCCACCTTTTTTTTTTACACAATAATAGCAGATGGAAGAAACTCTCAGATGTCCTGTTTTTCATTTTTACAGTAAGTGGATCAAACAATAATCTTAATGTCCTTTTATAAACTAGGATCCCTGCCCAGTTCCCACAGAAAAATAATTACATATGTATATTTAAAACAAATCTTAACTATGTGAAAATATTTAGTCTTTGCTATGTTTTTATTTTCAAGAAGGGAGATGGAATGAAGCTACTGTCAAATTGATGACTTTCTCTTGTAAATACTTTTGTCCTGGACTGATTCCATTCTCACCCATTGTAACATTTGATCTTACAAATAGGGACAGGCCTCTATAATGTAGCAACCTTTTGATTCTTATCCTCTGATCACCCCACAAAAATATGCTACAGTCAGCACAAGTAAACTAAAATATATAGCCTCAGCACAAAGGGTATTTTGTGCCAAAACTGACTAATTTTCAGAAAACAACAATCCTGTTAAAATGTGATTGAAAGAGAGAGAGGGGGGGGGGGGGGGACAAACATGCCTAATGAATGTATATTTAGAGTATAGATGCTATTGAATAACAATTACTAGGTTCTAAAATGGAGTGTGACCCAGAGAAGTATTAAGATATGGAAAATAGAATTCCACAGACATAAAACAAATTCTATCACTTTCTTTCAGTCTCTTACTCACTTTTCTCACACTTTGTCTGGGTCCCTTAGGATGTGGCTGGTTGGATGGATACACAGACGGTACAGTATCAGCTGTAAAGTATTACAGGGAAAATACATTTAATTAAACATTGGGAAATGAAACATGTAATTTAGTAAAATATACCAAAATCTTCTAGTATTTTATTTGCAAACATTTTGGATCAATCATCAGTAATCCTTTAAAGAAGGGAGATATGTTTGTATTTTAACTTTACGTTTTTACTTCCTTAATTGTCCTTGAACTCAGAATCTAGCATTTGCCCCCCATTTTTTTTTAATGCTGTTGTGGTTCAGATGAGAGATGGGCAAAATTGTTTTGCGGATTTGGATCCTCCTCGATTCAAAAGGTTCTTTTGGTCTACGGAATTTCGCGGATCAGTTTAAAAAAAAGGCCAATCTGCCATGTATTTCTATGTCTGGTAATCCGTGTGATGGATTAATAATTTGAGCCACGATGAGGAGGAGGAGCCAGGGAGTATAAATAGAGGGTTAGCTTCAAGCCACAAGCTGAAGCCATTTATTGCAGGGTTTAGCTGTGGGTTGATTAGACTGTGTGTTGCTGCTTAACTATTATAGCTGTAACCCAGGTCCCCCTCTGGGTGCTCTTCGCTTCCCCTGCCTTCCGCTCAGCTCTGCTGCGGTCGGGAGAGATGCAAGCGGTTACAGGGGCGATCGAGTCGTGGGCGCTCCTAGGCGGGACGTCGGGAAGGGTGTCGCCATCTTTGTTATGTGCACGCATTCCCAGTACAGTCGCGCATGCGCAGAAAGGGTACTGACAGCCCGGCGACCATTACAGAGCTTGCGCATGCGCAGAAGCACAATAGCTGCGGCGGCAATTACAGGCGAAGGCTCCACCTAGGACTACAACCCCCAAAAGTCTCAGGGGCTACAATCACAAGGCCCATAGATAGGGACACTGCCCCTGTAGCATTAAAGTGAGGGACACAGCCAGGACGCGGCTGCATCCTGACCTCAGGTGATCTGGGACCAGACACCTGCCACAAAGAGACATTGCATATGGTGGTACAATTCTGACGGGACCCACCCAACATAGAGGCGGAGGATTCGCGGTTACCATCACTGGATCCTTGGATCCCATCAGCTTCGCTGCACGCCCGGGTGTGGACACACCCAGCAGGTACCTCATCTCACCAAAGTGCACCAACTATACACAGGCTAGTGGGGCAGTGCTGTCTCACACAAGGGTGGTTGGTTAGTTCTGTGGACACTGGGATGGTACGGGGCCCAAAGCACCTCAGTACATTGAGGTAACCCCGCAGGGTTTTGGACATGGTGTTAGGAAGGCACAGTGAGGGGTTGCGACCCTGCAAGGCCTAGTGTTAAAGTAGTAGTGTCATTGTTTATTATTGTTCATATATCAACAGTAAAGTGCTATTGTTTTATTACATCAGTGTGTATTGTTCATATATGGTCCTGCACGGAGCTGGCCATCGAATCCGGCATACCTCAGGCTCCAAGCGGCGAAGGTTCAGGCCTCCTGTGTGCCACAGGTAAAGCACCACACACACTGTAGCCGCTCTATCTCCCTGGGGGTGGGGAAAAGTGCGCTACATAGCTTTAAAAATAAAAAAAATATTTACTTAATAATAGATTTTTCATTCATTTGCTTTGATTTAATGGACTTTCAGTGAAGTGGGCTCTGGCCCCCATGCTGTACATGTTTCTGAGATTGTATATATATCAGAAGTTATTATTAGTATTGATGTTACTGTGAAAAATTATCCCAATTATAAATATTAAGCTTCCAGATCAGTTTAGTTTGTAACTCTGATTCATGCCGGGGGATTCCGGTGCTGATATTAATCTGTAACAGCTCTGGAGACCCCCGGCATCAATCCGATGCAGAAAATTGCTTTTTTTTTTCTAAGCCCCTCTCTCGCCACCGCCTCTGAAGCTTCTCACCAGATTCATGCCAACTTTTTCTGGCGAGACGATTTTGGGAAGAAATCGCCATTTTAGAGCCGCGATTACTTGGCGATGTGTTTTTGACGAGAGCCAAAAATGCATTAGCCGTCCACTTATCAAGGCTTTCTGAATTGCTGTAGGCATTTTTAGGCGATTATACTGTAGCTAAAAAGCTTTGATACGTGGGTTATAACGGCTACTAGACTGGGCCCTATGATTTATGAAGCACTGGTGATGGTACCCTGAGTAATGTTGTATATGCTAATTTTTCAGATAAAAGTAATGATACTATGATCATTTCTTACGATTTGTGAAATTACAGATTCAATGACAAGCAAAGAGATCATGCTACTAATAATAATATTATTAATATTCATAATAATAATAATAATAATAATAATAATAATAATAATAACCCTGTATATTGATTATTTAATAAACAGAAGTCATCATCATCATAATCAACATAAGGTACATTGGTGTTTCTTTCCTGCTCATCAACATCATGCTCTGTTACACATATGTCATCATCAGTACAACAATTGACCAATCATGGTTCTGGTTGTTGTGATGATGATGATGTTGAGCCCCCAGGGCCAAAACCTGCACCACAACATAAATGACCACGATTACATTCACAAATACTAGTTATATCTCTCATTGTCCATACTTCAAATACAATGAGAGCCATTGTGTGGTGTTATTTTAAACTCTCAAGGGATCATGTTATAGCTACAGGTGTAGAATCATGCTTGGTTGCACAGTCAACACAGAATCCGCGATGTGAACAGTTCGAGCAGGCGTGTGCTCACGATGTACCAGCACGAGACTAATGGCTGATCAGGATTAACAAAGCGGGGTCCCTGCTTCTCAAAGGGAATCAGGCTGGGTGAATCCTACCAGGCCACTTCAGTCTGTAAGCGATGCGCATTTAGAGTAAGTAGAATCAATCACTCGCTCTGTGCACCTCTAACAAGCGATCAAAATACTTTTAATTTATTTTAACAATACAGTATTGTCCGGAGGCCCCTGCTTCAATACAGTATTATCAAAATACAATAAAAGCAGCTTCATTACTTTAGCTGCTAGCCTCTAAGACAATGCAGTGGTTAAACCAGAGTATCTGGTTAACTGGGGGTAGAGTGGGTGGGTGATTGGGCTAATTGCCCCAGGGTAGGTGGTTAGGCCTACCGGGAAGGTTGCCGGAGGGGTTAGCCCTTCAGTACCATAGCGGGGTTAACCTTTTCCACTACCAACCAAAGAGGCCTAACTACCCACCCCGGGAAAACTACTCATCTTAAAGCCAGGCAATATGGTAGCGAGCCTCCCTTCCTTTTAGGTGACGTCACATCATTCCAAAAAAGGAAAGTCATCACATGGTACATCCACCAATCCAATTAGTGGATGTACCATGTCATGGCTTCCATTTGTTTTGCTGAATTGACATCATATTAAAGGAATGGAAGCATATGCTACCTGATTGGCTGGCTTCCCTCCCCTTATGATGATGTCACATCATTAAAAAAAATGGATGCCATCACATTGTACATCATCGAATCGTATTTGTGGATTTACCATTTGTCGGTCAAATGTGACATCACAGGCCTTATATACGGTCTGTCACGTCACATTTGACACCAAGAAGCCGGCACTTTACACTCTTAAACTGGCTTTTTTGCAGAAATTTTTCTAAGTCCCATCAAACACGTACGATCAGCTAAATACGCTGATTTCTGCCAGTCTGCGGGATTCTCTAAGCTACACTAAGAGATCGTTCTTTAAAAACGCACTTGAAAAAACACGCCAGCCCAAGGCAGGCGCAAAAGGATCAGGACTTAGAAAAATTTCTTTGTTTACATTTTTGCAGCCACACCATCCATACAACCGGCCGGCGAGTGTCCCCGGTTGACCCCATGGGTGATCCGCGGGTCCCCACATGCATCCAGGGGTCCCTGCGGGAGTCCGGGGATCCCCGCGGGTATCCGCGGGCGTCCGGGAGCCCTCGCGGGCCTGCGGTACCTATGGTGTGCCTCAAAAAAAATAAACAATATTTCTAACTAAATACACCCCCATCCCCCTGCCCACTAACACATACAATACAGTAATGGGCAAAATTACTATTATCCACATATGGATAATAGTGCTTTTGCCCATTTGAAATACATAAAGCAAAATAAATACATATTACACTTACATTTTCCAGGCACCCACGATGAAGGCCATCCTCATCTTCATCCTGACCATGTCCCTCCGGTGCTGGAAAACATACCCAACAATCAAAATAGCCAATGTAATGTCCCCTAACCCCTTAATCACCTTAGCGGATAATAACCCCGACAGTAATTAAGGGGTTAACCCACCCTGCTCCGATACCAACCCTTCACCCATTCATTTGTACAGTGGGTATATATATATACACATATATACACAACACCAATATACAAATAAATGGTTAAGGATTACACAAACATGCATAAAAAACCCCCCATTAAATCTCAATCTGCAAAATAGCTCATTGCATCATAAAATTATTCCAGCACATAAAATAATCTCATCTCCCAACACACCAGCACCTACACAAATAAATATACTGTATCCCAAATGTCAAAAAAAAATTGCATTTTAGTGTGCACATGATGCAATTAATCCAATCAGAGCTTCGGAACTCAATCCCAACTCTGATTGGCTCTAGTAGACCATGTGACAGAGGCTTTGGGGAGAACGGATGTGACATAACCCAAAGCCTGTCTGTCACATGGTACTTGAGCCAATCAAAGTTGGGATTTACATCCCACGCTCTGATTGACTACCGTACCATGTGAGGGTGGCCATCTTTCTTTTGATGACGTCATCTTAAAGGCAAATGAAGCACCGCCATTCTGATTGGCTGGCGTCATTTCCTTTAAATGACATCATCATTTTTTTTTTCACTAAATCACATGGTTTTCACGGCCAATCTGGGCCGTGGGAACCATATGACGAAAATGTGATGTCATAGGCTTTAAAAGCCTATGGCGTCTCATTTTGAAGCCAGACGCCGAGGAGGGGAGACCTCCCCTTCTAAGAAGAGAAGCAGGGCGTGGCGTATGAAGATGGAAGAAGACGGAAGAAGACCCGAAGACCCCGAAGACCCCAAGACTGACGGAAAGGATTACAAATAGAAGAAAGAAGACACACACATGGATTGTATTGGTTTTTTATTTTATGGTTATCTGTGGATTGGTTCGAGAGCTTCCGGTTCCCCTGGATTTCGGTGAGTGGGCCATCTAATGGTAAGTAAACAAAAGAAAAGTATATATTTTTTAACTTTTACAGGCTTTTTTAAAAATTTTACATGTGTAATTTTTTATGTTTTTTTTAAAGCCCCTGAATTTATGTATGTCCCTATGGATATACATACATACATACATACATACATACATACATACATACATACATACATACATACATACATACATACATACATACATACATACATACATACAGGGACACTGAATGTTTGTATTGTATTGTATTTTTTGATGTAATGTCATTCTTTTGTATGCTCATTTATTGCCCCTGTATGTAATGTTTAGCTATATTTGGTAAACATACAGGGATAATAAATGATTGTATTTCAAATGTTTATTTATGTTCTTTTGATGTTTTTAACATGTATTTTGCAGCTTGGGTTAGGTATTGGTGTGTGTAATATAATTGATATTTATTTACATGTAATTTTTCATGGTTTTGCAATAGTTTATTTTAGGGGCTTGCTTTTTAATAATGGCTTTTTTTTGGTAGTTAGATTTGTGTGATGGTGGTTACATTGAAGTAGAATTTTTTTCTCAATGGTTTGGATTTAGGTATTGAATAGTGAATTGTATTGTATTATAATTGATTTTTTAAAATTGATTAATTGATTGATGTTACATTTATTTATGTTTACTTGCTTAGATTGTATTTGATTTTGTGGATGGCATTGTATGTTGTTGTTCATAGTTTATTTTATTTTGAACATTGATTTTGCATAGTGTTACATGATGCACAGATTAATTGCATCATGTACACACTAAAATGCAATTGTTTGATAGACATTTGATATATATTTGTGCAGGTGCTGGTTTGTTGGGAGATGAGTTATAATTTATTTAGCAATGTGCTGCAGGTTAAATTTAAAGATGCAATGTGCTGCTGGTTTAATTTTATTATGCAATGTGCAGATTTTGAGATTCAGTTTTCATGTTTTTATTTATGCATGTTTATGTAATCCTTTACCATTTATTTGTATAATGGTGCTATAAATATATGTGTGTGTGTGTGTGTGTGTGTGTGTGTGTGTGTGTGTGTGTGTGTGTGTGTGTGTGTGTGTGTGTGTGTGTGTGTGTGTGTGTGTGTGTGTGTATATTATACCCACTGTACAAATGAATGGGTGAATGGTTGGTATCGGGCCAGGGTACTGCTGCGGCCGGCTTCATTCTAACAGATACCCGTAATTTTTCGGGGCTTTTTTTGGCTGGCGCCGAACTTGGCCATGCGCCAGCTGAATCTTGCGGCCGCGCGCGGCCCATTTCCCCATTCAGCGCTAATGCGCTGAACAATGGGAAGCGCCTGCGGCGCCAGGAAGAAAAAAAATGGCCGCGTCTGCACAGGGTTTTAAATTACCCGCGGTGCAGGCCGCCTGAGAATTAGTTTAGCCGCCACTGTAGGTTAACCCCTTAATTACTATAGCGTATATTAACCGCTATGGTAATTAAGGGGTTAGGGGACATTACATTGGCTATTTGTATTGTTGTGTACGTTTTGCAGCACCGGAGGGGACATGGGCAGGATGAGTATGAAGACGGCCTTCATCGTGGTTGCATTGAAAAGGTAAGTGCAATATGTATTTACTGTATTTATTGTGATTCATGTCTTTTAAATGGGCAAATGCATTATTAAGAATCCCAGTGACTTGGAACGGCGCTGAACAACAGTGATAGTGTCAAAATAAATAAATAAATAAATAAAAGTGAGTTATAAGGTGTACCTAAAAAGATTCTCAACCTTCACAGGGAATATGTACTGATTCCCTTACAAGTAGTTTGGATCCAGGGTAGGAAGGGAGCGATGGTATCAGGAACACCCAAAAGGAAAAAAAGGGGGATAGTAATAGTGCAGCAAATCAACAAAAAATGGTGCTAAAAAAATCTTGGCTCTAATAAAATGCCTACTTACAACAAGTAGGTATTAAAACAGCAAATAGTGGTGTAGAAATAGGAGATGGTTCATGAAGGCTTCCACTCGCAGTAACAGGTAGGTATTTAAACAGCAAATACTGGTGTCGGAATGGGAGATGACTCGTGAAGGCTTCCACTTGCAGTAAATATCATGAAAAACAGGGAGAGAACATAGTGTGGACCAAATAATCACAAGTTTTATACTTAAAAGCAAATAAGACATGTACTAACATTGCATAGTTACATAGATCGAAATCACATAAGATTTTACTTGAGGCAGTAGATCAGCAATCAAGGTGTTAGAACTGCAGCCACTTCAGTGTCCCTCCACGAGAGTGCCCCCTCGTCCGGTCGCAGATGGAGAGCGTCTGACGTCACGTCCGGGCCTTGGACTGACGACTTCCGACTGGAGCAGACAGGGAAGTGGACGGCAGGATCGCAGTGCAGACTCTGTGCCTTCAATGATGGAGCAGCTATCAGACTGTGGTACAGCTGTGCTGCAACGAAGGCTCTACGCGTTTCGCTGTATGAAACAGCTTCCTCAGGAGCATAATCACACCCCCAATGGGCTCACAATATATATAGTACCAACAATCAAATAATTAATTAAAACATAAACTAGTTAATTAAACACAGGTTCTCCCCGTTTAGGGGTACATAACTCTGCGGTCAAAACAAACGGCGCACTAAAATAAGTAAAAAAGTAGAAAAATTCAATTAATGGATAGTCTAATAACAGTGTCAGAACATGTAGTTAAAAATATAACATATTAATACACAAAGTGAGGAGTAATATATATCTTATAGGGAAAAAGGTGACACACTAATACACTAATGAAAGGGAGCAAGTTATGTGTCTAAAGGAAAGGTGTAATTTCAAAATCTGCATTTAAGCCATTAGGCATCAGGGTGTTCAATCTATGTATCCAGTACATCTCCCTTTTGCTTAGATCCAGATCTCTACTGTGGCCTCTCCAGTGTTGGGCTACATGCTCAATTGCAGTGAACTGCAAACCTTTAGTGCTAGAGTTGTGAAAATTTGAAAAATGTTTTGAAACACTATGCGTCTGCACACCACGTCTAATGTTGCTTAAATGTTCTAAGTGCTTAAATGCAGATTTTGGAATTACACCTTTCCTTTAGACACATAACTTGCTCCATTTCATTAGTGTATTAGTCACCTTTTTCCCTATAAGATATATATTACTCCTCACTTTGTGTATGAATATGTTATATTTTTAACTACATGTTCTGACACTGTTATTAGACCATCCATTAATTGAAATTTTCTTTTCTTCCTCTCTTTCTCCCATGAATTGAGTTAACTAACTTATTGTATTAAATATTAATGTTTTTTAAAATATATCATTGCATTTGTGCTTGTTTGAGTGCTACTTATTTTAGTGCGCCGTTTGTTTTGACCGCAGAGTTATGTACCCCTAAACGGGGAGAACCTGTGTTTAATTAACTAGTTTATGTTTTAATTAATTATTTGATTGTTGGTACTATATATATTGTGAGCCCATTGGGGGTGTGATTATGCTCCTGAGGAAGCTGTTTCATACAGCGAAACGCGTAGAGCCTTCGTTGCAGCACAGCTGTACCACAGTCTGATAGCTGCTCCATCATTGAAGGCACAGAGTCTGCACTGCGATCCTGCCGTCCACTTCCCGATCTGCTCCAGCCGGAAGTCGTCAGTCCAAGGCCCGGACGTGACGTCAGACGCTCTCCATCTGCGACCGGAAGAGGGGGCACTCTCGTGGAGGGACACTGAAGTGGCTGCAGTTCTAACACCTTGATTGCTGATCTACTGCCTCAAGTAAAATCTTATGTGATTTCGATCTATGTATACAATGTGAGTACATGTCTTATGTGCTTTTAAGTATAAAACTTGTGATTATTTGGTCCACACTATGGTCTCTCCCTGTTTTTCATGATATTGACTGCGAGTGGAAGCCTTCACGAGTCATCTCCCATTCCGACACCAGTATTTGCTGTTTAAATACCTACCTGTTACTGCGAGTGGAAGCCTTCATGAACCGTCTCCTATTTCTACACCAGTATTTGCTGTTTTAATACCTACTTGTTGTAAGTAGGCATTTTATTAGAGCCATGATTTTTTTAGCACCATTTTTTGTTGATTTGCTTCACTATTACTATCCCCCTTTTTTTCCTTTTGGGTGTTCCTGATACCATCGCTCCCTTCCTACCCTGGATCCAAATGCATTATTATCCATATGTGGATAATAGTAATTTTGACCATTACTGTATTGTATGTGTTAGGGGGCGGGGGGGGGATGTGTGTTTTATATTGCAATGTTTATTGGGGGCAATTGTCCCCAATAAACATGCAATTGTGCCTTTACACGTTCATTGCCTTAGCGGATAGCCGCTAAGGTAATGAAGCTGCTTTAATGTATTTTATTAATAGTGTGCGGGAGCAGCGGGTCCCCTGAGCTGAACCGCATTGATTTCTGGCTCAGAGACCCCCTGCTTCCTAAGTTACAGGCCCCGGTATGGGGCATTGGATGCCAGTATCACCGCCATCTTTATAGCGTCCACGTCGCGTCTCCTGAAGTAGGTGGTCCCCGAGGCTGAAACCAATGCGGTTCAGCTCAGGGGACCTCCTGCTCCCGCACACTATTATCAAAATGTACATTAATGCTGCTTCATTACCATAGCGGCTATCCGCTACGGTAATGAATTATTGTTTATTGTTGTGTGTGTTTTGACAGTAGTGTACATGTGTAGGGGTTCTACAGAGTTGAACCGCATTGGTTTCAGCCTTGGGGACCCCCTACTTCAGGAGATACAGGCCCCTTTATGGTGTGCCGGTATCCCCTTCAGAATTTAAATGTCCCGGTCACGTGACGCGGAAGCTTTAAAGTGCAGGGGATACCGGCACCCCATAACTGGGCTTGTATTACCTGAAGTAGGGGGTCCCCAGTCCTGAAACCAATGCGGTTCAGCTCCGGAGACCCCCTGCTCATGTACACTATTATTAAAATGCATATTGTTAATGCACGATCGCCTGTAACAACCGTGCATGGAGATGCAGAATCTCCATGCAAATATTACAGGTGGCTTTTTTTTCCTATCAGCTATTGTACGTAAACTTTAAGCACGATAGCTGGGGGGGGAAAGGGAAACACGCACGATATGGCAAATTTGAGCACGTACGATCCAAAATGGGCTAATCTCCTTAGTGAATCGCGCCTCTTGCTTCACTTTTTAGCAAACGTTTTATTTCTTTTTTGGCCAGCGCAATACAGTAGCTCGGAGCTTAGTGCATAGCCCCCATTGATTGTATTTTATTGTGTATTTTTTTGTTGTTGCCATTTTGAGGGTATAAAATAGCACATTGACAATCAATGGGATTATTTGCAAATGTTTGCTTTAATTTAATTGTAATGTATTTTATTTTACGGTTCCGGCAGGAGTAAGTACAACTTTAATTTACTATATGCTGACCAATAACGTAGTCTTGAAATAAAAAAACGTAATGAATCTAATTTAGCCAATAACAATTAGGTGTAAGATTTACTCTCTCTATGAGGCCTATTCTAGTAGCTTTGATGTTATCACTGCCAAATCAAACATTTTTGCATGACCCTACCTCACGGTCTGACATTTGTGTTATCAAGGTATTCAGAAAGAGTTATCACAAGTCAGAAACTGTGATGTAGTGCCTTAATCTCTGTTTTTTTCTACGCTGCATCTCCCAGCACAGATCTTACAGGTGATCACACTGTTTTTATTTTATTTTAATAACACAATATTGAAGTGAGGGGTCTCCGGAGCGGAACCGCATTCATTTCAGCCTCAGGGATCCCCTGCTTCCCAAGTCACAGGACCCGGCATTGTATAAATTTCCCACGTCAACGTAACGTAAACGGGATACTGTCACCTCATACAGGGGGCTGTAACTCAGGAAGCAGGGGGTCCCGAGGCTGAAATTAATGCGGTTCAGCTCCAGAGACCCCTTGCTTCAATATTGTGTTATTAAAATAAAAACAACTAGCCACTAAGGTAATGAAGGAGTTAAAGTAGAGTAGCTGGTTTGTGTGAGGTAGGAAAATGCCAAACCCATTCAGCGTAGCAGCAGTTCTCACCCTGATATACCTTGTGGTACACTCACAATCCCATTGGTTCCTATATCGTGTGATGGCAGCCTTTTTTTTTTTTTAAAGGATGTGACATGGTACTTCAACCAATCGGATTGTCCCCAATCCGATTGGCTGTAATACCATATGGTGGCAGCCATTTAGGTTTAAGGATGTGACATACCTCCCTTGGAGATGATGTCATATTCTTTAAAAAAAAGCTTTTCATATGGAACCGCGACCATTGGATTGGATCTGTACCCTCTGATCCTAAAATGTGATGTCACAGGCCTTATATAAGGCCTGTTCCAACTCATTTTATCTTAAGAAGATGATGAGACAACATCTACCTATGGATTACTATGGATTACTATGGATTACTATGAATTACAAGAAAAGAAGATTCAAGATTGAAGAAAGAAGATTTTACCTGATGCTGAGGATCACAGCGGATCACTGAGGATGGCGTCGCAGATGGTGAGCTTCGAAATACACCGGGAATAAGAGGGTGATGACATCTAAAGGTAATTTTAGTTTTTAAGGTTTTTTTATTGTATTTTTTAATTTTCATTTTTTGCTTGCACATTGACTGCCAATGTATTTATCTGTGCCCCTTTAGGGTATAGATAAATACAGTGACAGGCAATGCATATTTTGGTAAATGGTCGTTTAAGTAATAATCCCAGAAGAACGGGATTACTGGACAATAATGCCCTGTTCTGAGGGGATTATTACGATTATAAGCTAAATGTAGGCTTAGTTGTATTTATTTTTTTACATTTTTCATAAAAAAGATATATATTTTCGTAGCCATATTGATTTTTATTAGCATGATTGTCTACATTTGTTTGATTTTACGGCAAGTTTATTAAAAGGAAATTGTACATGCACATAGCCCCCCCTCTATATACACACACTCTGCCACCCCACCTCTATACACTGTAATGCCGTCACTGCCCTCTAAGGGCTAGAATTGGGCAGTTGTGGGACTTTACAGCTCTCATAGAGTTAATCATTCTGGAAAGATCTGTTCAGCTGTGAGTTAATGAGCTAATTAGCCTAGCCTGAATATTCCACCCCCACCCCCCCATGCTGCCAGACACACACTGTTGAGAGTTATACAGAGAGGGGGAGAGACGCTGCTGCTATACTGATCTGGGAAGGCACACACAGACAGCCCTGTGAGAGACTGAAAGGGGACCTGCTGCAGGTACACTGGGTAAAGTGGGGAAAGAGTTTAGTTCTCCCACGATTAGTTAGGGACTAATCAGTATTAGTCAGTACTCCTGGAAGGAGCTAGGTCTTTTATTTCTGTTTTGTGTTATGAGTTAACCCTGTACCTGCTTTGTACCCTGTAAATAAACCCCTGCTTAGAAAGTACAGTGTTTCCTGCCTTTGATCTGGACAAAAGATCTGACACTGGGACTGAGACGTCACAATTGGTGGAGTTTAACGCGGGCAGTCCACAAGGCAGTGAAAGGGGAAAATGGAGGAATTTCTGACCTCGCTTCAGTACAAACAAACAGAAAATTCTGCAATTTTAATGCAGGGTTTGCAGCCACCAAGAGGAGATGTCAAAGTCCTATAATGAGAGTTTACTACAGATGACAAAGTCTCAAACTGAAAGTATGGCGGCGTTAGTACAGCAGATGGCGCTGTCCCTACATCAGACGCTAAAAGAAGAGCAAAACGAGGCTCAACTTCGCCTACACCAGGAGCTCCGAGTGTTGGGAAAGAAAATTACTGCCCAGCCTAGAGTGGCCCCACAGGTCACTTACCAGGTAAAAACGCACCTCATTTAGAAAATGACGATGGACGATGACGTTGAGGCGTACCTGTCAATCTTCGAGCGAACTGCAGTACGCAAAGGGTAGCCAGCTGAGGAGTGGGCGAGAATAATTGCTCCATTTCTGGTGGGTGACTCACAACAAGCCTATTATGACATAGAGCCCGAGCAAGCTAAAGACTATGACACCCTGAAGGCGGAGATTATGGCACAGCTAGGGGTCACCCTTGCTGTTCGTGCATAAATCTAAGGCTGTCTCACATTTTAATCTGGTCTGTAACTGTTTCATTCGCCCATAATATATATTTTCTTTAACTGTGCATGCAATGTCTTGTATATAATGTATACCCTGTTCCTTTATGTAACTGTATTTGTCACCATGTATTATTTGTCCTAACTCTGTGCCCAGGACATACTTGAAAACGAGAGGTAACACTCAATGTATTACTTCCTGGTAAAATATTTTATAAATAAATTCCTGGCGTTATGATTTAGAGAAGACACCCCGCTCTCAACTCTATAACCTTATACACTCTGCAAGGAAGTGGCTCCAGCCTGAGGTATGTTCCATCGCTGCAGTTGTCGAAAGAGTCGTTATAGACCAGTTCCTGAGGGGTCTCACCCGCACCATCCAGAAGTGGGTGAGCCAGAGTGACCCCAAAGACGCCGAACAGTTGGTCGCTTTAGTTGAATGTTACTTGATTGCCGAAGAGATGTCCAAGAGTTCAAGTCGAGATGAGTGCTCCGGTTCTTGCTTCCTGCGCTCCAGGAGGTCCGCTAAGACTGTTCAACCGAATAGGAATCCCCAAGGACTCATTGACTTGCGTAAAGGAGTAGGAAGTCCCACAGCACCTAGGAGGGACTCTGGTCTCGTTGTTCCCAGTAGACTGGAGACAAAACACTGACCCAGTTTTGGAAGGTATATAGAGTGCTACAGATGCCATTAACTTGGACATGTGGCCGCAGTTTGCCCTCGGAACGCGGAACCAATGGAATGTAACTTTTCTGTGGGGCATGGTTCGCGCTGGGTTTCTACGGTTCAGCACAGTTCTTGCAGTTCAGAAGAGGACGATGAGGACTCCTATGTGGCCCCGCATAAAGGACAACCTCCGTGTGCAACAGAAGCTGCAGGTTAAGTTTACCCCGTGGCATCAGAAAAGACCAGAGGTGGACTACAACACAGAGTGCTTGGCGCAATCGTCACAGGAGTGACTACTAGCCTTCGCATGACAAAGGCTACCGATACCGCCATAAGCAGAAATCCAAGGGAGTCAGGCCAAAAGAGTGTTGACTGGAAACGGTTCTATGAGGCGTCCCAGCAAGACGTTCAACACCTCATCGGCAAGCAAGATGTTTCTCAGTGAGAGGGCTGCACGCTAAAAACAGAGCTGGGTAAAGTAAAGCAGCAAGTGCTACAGGAGCGCCTGAGTACCCAGTAGGTCCCCGCCGAGCAGCATGATGAGCTGAAGGCCACCCTGAGCCTTACCCGAGCATCACTGGAAGCAGAATACGAAAAAACTGAAAATGTCCAAACCTTGGAATCTGAAAAACTGAAGTTGGATAAAAGGCTTCAAGAGCTAAAGCGGATAACTGAACACATGTCCCAGCAGCTCACAGCTATAAAGGAGGACAATCTCAAGCTAGAGAAAGAGCTGGAGAAGCAGAGAACCTGCTCCATCACCAAAAATCAGTACTCCCAGGAGAAAGAGGCATGGAAAACAAAAGCAGCAGCAATGAAGCGACAAAAACTACAGAGATCCAAAATCTGAAGGATGCGCTGACACAAACCCAGAGCAAGCACCGGGAAGAGATGAAGGCCCTGAGAGGAATTGAATTGTCAGCTGCCTTGAGCCAGAAAAGAAGTAAAGAAGGACAGCGTCAAGACCTAAGGAAGGACCTGGAGTTTGAGCGTTCTGGCCGCAAGAAGGCAGAGAAACAACAGCGTGACCTAGGCGAAGAGCTCAAAGCTCTGAAGACTGAGTGGGACACTACACTGGACTCTATTACTGCTCAGCAGGAGGTCTAATGAAGAAAACCTTTAAGAAGAGGTGGATGTCAGACATGTCTGACAAAGAGGTTGGTGCACGGGAATAGTGCACAGGCCACTCACAGGACAATGTTTCGCTGGGGGGAGGGATATGTGATGCCGTCACTGCCCTCTAAGGGCTAGAATGGGGCAGTTGTGGGACTTTACAGCTCTCATAGAGTTAATAATTCTCGAAAGGTCTGTTCAGCTGTGAGTTAATGAGTTAATTAGCCTAGCCTATATAGTCAGGAAGTGATACAGAGATTCCTCCCCCCCCCCATGCTGCCAGACACACACTGTTGAGAGGTATACAGAGAGCGTGAGAGACGCTGCTGCTATACTGATCTGGGAATGCACACACAGACAGCCCTGTGAGCGACTGAAAGGGGACCTGCTGCAGGTACACTGGGTAAAGTGGGGAAAGAGTTTAGTTCTCCCACGATTAGTTAGGGACTAAGCAGTATTATTAGTACAAGGAACACCCGCACAGCTGAGTAATGAAACCAATGTGAGGTGCTTACTAGGTAGGGACAAGATAGTATCACAGAGAAAAGGAAACCTAGTGTGCAAGCACTCAATCAGTATATACCTATCAACTACCAAGGAGTATGGGTATTTACTGACTATGTACTAACACTGGGTGGTCACAGTGATTGTCACTACCACCGCATTTTTGCCACAGATCACTAATGCATTATTGCAAGCTACATACATATGTTCTGACCCAGTCCCTAAGGGGACTGGACGGTATCTCAACAGTGGCCCCTTGACGGCCCCATTCCTATATTTATAGGTAGCTATATCCATAGCAATAGATCCCGAACATCTATTAGGGATCTCCTTACGTTTCATCAACTTAACACACCTGAGTTAAGTTACCAATGACAGTCACGTACTGTTTGACATATGTTTTATTATAACCCCCCCTTTTTTTTTTATTGGTATAAATAAAGTATTTTAACACATTCACTATACATTCAGCTGTGATTGAGTGCTTGCACACTAGGTTTCCTTTTCTCTGTGATACTAAGCAGTATTAGTCAGTACTCCTGGAAGAAGTTAGATCTTTTGTTTCTGTTTTGTGTTATGAGTTAACCCTGTACCTGCTTTGTATCCTGTAAATAAACCCCTGCTTAGAAAGTACAGTGTTTCCTGCCTTTGATCTGGACAAAAGATCCGACGCTGGGACTGAGACGTCACAACACACACACGCACTGCAGCCCCCCCTACACACTCTGCAGACCTCCTCTACACCCACAAAACACATTGCAGCCCTCCTCCACTTTCTTCACTTACAAAACATACACACACCCACCATCCCCCATCTACACCCACAAACACACACTGTAGCCCCCTGTAAACCCACAAAACTGCAGACACACACACCAAAACACACACTGCAGCCCTCTTCCACCCTCTACACCCACTGAAACGCACACACACACTGCAGCCCCCTCTACACCCACAATACACATTGCACACACACACACACACACACACACACACACACACACACACACACACACACACACACACACACACACACACACACACACACACACACACACACACCAACAAAACAGACTGTTGCCCCCTCTACATCCACAAAACACATATCAGCAGCCCCCCTCTACACCCATTGCAGTCCCCTGTAAACCCACACACTGCAGACACACCCACACAAAACACACAATGAAGACCCACACTGCACCCCCCTCTGCACCCACAAAACACACACTGCAGACACACACACAAACCAACAGACTCTGCCAGCTTTACATCCCCAAAGCACACACCAGTAGCCCCCTCTCTAAACCCAGTGCAGAACCCCTGTAAACTCAAACACTGCAGACACACACACCTACAAAACACTGTGCAACCCTCCTCCACACACAAAACACACACACTGAGCCCCACCCCTCTACACCCACAAAACACACCCACAGCAGACACACCAACAAAACAGACTCTGCTGCCCCCTCTACACCCACAAAACACACACCAATAAAACACTCTGCTGCCCCCTTTACACCCACAAAACACACAACAGACACACAAACCTTTCTCCTCACTCTCCTGTGCGGAGCTCTCTGCAGGCAGTGTGGGGGAGGAGTCAGTGCCTTGTTGATGTCTCATGTCTAATCACCTCCTCTGTCTGAGAGTTAATTTCACTTTTTGTGAATGAGAACTGAAAGCTGATTGGCTGAAAAAATTGGCAGGATGCCAAAAATTCGGGCCATTACTGATTGGATAATGCCCGGAATTTTAACCAATCAGAGAGCAGGGATTTCAATAACGCATGGAACTTAACAGCTTTTGCCTATACTTTTAATTAATTGTTATGTTTTATATTTTCTGTTTATTGTTTTAAGTTATTGTTATGTATTTGTAGGGCTTGTTTTTATTTAATGTTTGGATTGTTTAGGTGTTTGATTTCTTTTATTGATGTGTTTTTTAGGCTTTTGATTTATTTTAGTCTTCTGGTGTTTTTTAGGTTGCCCATTGACTGCTATAGTGGCAAATCATGCCCATTTTATATGGGCAAGATGTACCACTTTGCCAATCAATCTGTAGAGGTTGGGGTAAGTTATCCCGGGATGAGTGGTAAGGCCACCCGGGTGGGTTGCGGGGGAGGGGAGTAAACCCTTTAATTACTTTAGCAGTTACTAACCGCTAAGGTGATTAAGGGGTTAGTGGCCATTAGATTGCATTTTTTTATTGTTGTGTTCCTGCCAATGTAGGACAAGGATGGGGAGTAAGACAAGGACTGCCTTCATCCTGGCAGGGGTAAGTAGAAGTTTTATTTACTTTATGCTGGCTGATAATGTTTTATTTTGAATGGGTAAATGCACTATTCTCCATATCTGGATAATACCAGTGGTAGTAACCACTAAGGTAATGAAGGGGATAACTGCTTCCGTAACCCCCCTCCCCACCCCCCTGCAAGGCCTAAACACCCACCGCAGACCAAATACCACCTTCACCCACCCCTGCTACTGACAAAAACTGGGAACTGGTAGTTAACCCCTTCATTGCCTTAGCAGTTAGCCGCTAAGGTTAATGAAGCTGCCTATAAATGTATTTGTATTGCATCAGATGGAAGCAGGGGGTCTCCGGAGCTGATATTAATGTGTATCCGCTCTGGAAAGTCCCGGCATCAATCAGATGCAGGAAAAATGCATTTCCTGCTCTCAAATCCCAACTCGCCACCCTAGGGCTGGCGAGATTAATTTTAGATAAACTCAAAATTGCAGAGCTCCGATAATCATCGGAGCTACTAGAATAGCTAGTTTTGTGAAAAAATGCGAGTTTGAGCTCAATGTTCTTGGCCAGGAGCCAGAAATCATGAAACAAAGCCTTCCCCATACGATTTGACCAAACTAACGAGGCTTTCTGAATAGCTACCTAGCAAAATGTGGCAATCGTTGCTCAAAATCCTTGATGAGTTGGTTATCAAAGCTACTAGAATAGGCCTCATAGGCTTTTACTTCTCCCAAAGCTTTAAAAACATAAAATATTGCTTCTGTTTGGCATATAAGGAGAAAATAAAAATAAGTATAACATAAGCATACCTGACTGTTTTGCGGTTCAAGTGATCTCAGGTTCCTGAATCAGAGCTTGCTCTGCAGTCACTACTGCAGAGTTTTAAAGTATGATAATGAGGCAACTGAGTGTCAAGGGATGATCTACGACTGGAGTGGATCCCAGTGGCAGGTACAGAAGGGAGCGTGGTCGGGGTCACAAGCAGAGGTCGGATAAAGGCAGCAGATAACATTGTTGGGGTCACAAGCAATTGTCAGCAACGAGGAGACAGGAACATAACTGGGACTCGGGAACAGGACTGGGACTGAGGAACAGGGCAACAGCAAAACCAAGAGCAGTAATATCAGCAGTAGCAGTGAATACAGGAACCTAGCAGAAGTATAGAGACTAACTAATTCCTTAATAGCTCGTTGCCATGATATGTGGTCGTGGTTGAAGAGGACACGGGTGACAAAGTCCTTGTTGCCGGTGTACATAACCAGTGTCTCTTCCAGTAGGAGCTTTAATTCAGCACGCTTTAGTCATTTGCTGATAACTTTTTCAAAGCATAGACTTTCCACAATGTGATTAGCTTCATCAACCCTGCGGAGGACTTCTTGCTCAATCTCATTTTTCCATCTTACCAACTCTACATTTACGCACTTAGCAACAAATATTTTTTACATGTTGTGCAGTCTTTTCTTCCCTGCCACTATGATGACCACCCGCGTCTGGCTCAGCATTTTTTATTTCTGGCACCTCAATCATGGTAGAGTTGAAACCTGTGGCATCTTTATTTGGCAGCAGGCAGCCTTATGGACTTGAGTCTTTCTTTCTTGATGCATTAATTTATCAAGCCTGTCCGCTTTTTCAGTGTGTGGGGAAGTTCCAAGTGATGTTTAGGTTGGTATCTCTACTACAGTAGCACCGTATTGAAGCTCTTTCAGCACCAGGGGACCCCGGCCTACAGCTTCTCATCCACCACAGGCTTATCCTCAAAATAATAGCCCCCTTATTCCCAAAAATGATGTGATGACCAAACCCTCGGAAACCCTGTCCTGTGTAATAATATTTTTTGCCTTTTAAAATTTACTGAAAGGCAAGATGGTGCCTGGTGCATTATGACTTTTTAAATGAAGTACATTTTTTCTGTCTGTTTCCTTCATGAAGAAGATGTCAGATTCTAATCTGCCTGCTCTTAAAAAGATGGTTGTGTTAAGGACATTCACACTTTATGTGCTACATCATGATAAATCCTATTATCTCCAAAGCTCTGTTAATTTCACCAACATAATAATAATGACTTTGTTTAATATAGCACTTTTCTCATGAAGGGGCTCAAAGTACTTAAAGCTGCAGCTCAAGCAATATCCTGCATGTGTGTTTTTTTTTAAATAGATCAGTTCTGTACTGTGAGAAAATACTTGTAGCATTTTCTTCTCTTTTTTTTTTAAACAACTTTGAAAGACAATTTTTAATGTATTCTAATGTAACGAGAATTTTTGTTCCTATAGCAACCCTTTACAAAGGCACAACCTCTTCCTTTTCTGTAACAGGCTCTGGCACACCCCTTTGTGAGTCCTGCCCAACTTCTAGCCGTGTACAAGCACAATTGTAAGTAGTTACTGCCTGATCACGTGATCTTCCCCACAGAATTGTGTCAGTGCAGCAGCAGCAGCAGCAGCAGCAGAAAAGGAGAATAGCTCAGAATTAATTAATTAAACCTTATGCCTTATTCCATTGCACGTGTGTATTTAATGTTAAATATTAACAACTCATTTAAAATCAAATGTATATGTATATAAATGTGTGTGTGTGTGTGTGTATATATATATATATTTCTCGCCGAGTCGGAAGAAACGCGTAGGGTCACGTGGTCAATGAACTACGGTGGTGGAGCAGTTCACACGCCAATTATCAGAAACCAGCAAAGAAGATCCCTGAATTCTGCCTAAGACGAGCAGTGCTGAACAGGAACTGCAGGCTGCTCATTCGGGTTGCCGGAGAGACGCTGAGACGGTGACACCAGCAGCAGTGAAGCCTTGCAGTTCATACAGCGAGGCGGAACGGAAGGAACTTGCTACAGTCTGACACTTCTTGGCGCATGGGCCTGTCCCATACAACGCTTTTATTTTACTGGCAAAGTGTGAGTGTGCATTTGTCTTTGTTAGTGTTAACTAAACCTTAATTATTGGATTTTACACATGGATCAGTCGCTTTTCCTTTCTCTTTTTTTCTAATTGGTATCTGCTGGGAGGTTGTTGACCCCAAGGAAGAAGCAGCCTGGACCATAATTTTCCTTTAAGGTTTATGATTTTACAGACACAGGACATTTTATTTCTTTTGTTCATCTGGACTATTGTTTTTTGAACAGATTATTTTTTCACAACTTAGACATTTTTAATAGTTTTTTATATTTTTGCACATTTACAACCATTTTTGTATTATATACTGTATATGTTATTTACCTTCACCATCATAGTTCATACCATTGAATTTAATTATATATGGTTTGATTATAGGCATCTGTGAGGGGTGTGGCATTTTGATAATCAGTTTCAGGGTTGCAGCAATTTAGGTGTATGCTATCACGGGCGCTGTCCATAAATTTCTGTTCTCAATATATATATATATATATATATATATATATATATATATATATTGTGACAGAAACCAGGGGATGGTAATAAATTCCATATATAGGGCTCCCAGGATACTGAACAGTTTCTATCCTGTTTGGCCTGGGAATGCAGCCTCATAATACATGCACTCCAACCCACAGTTTGGCAAGTGCTGGAACTGAGGGATGAGGGATCCAGACCAGAGCTTGTCTGCTGCCTGATTTCTGTCACCTGTCCTGCTAATTAGAAATCAGGTATTTAAGACTGATTTCCTGGTTCCTCTCCCCTCTCTATCCAAGAGCCTGGAGACAGGAAGTCTGCTGGAAGCAGAGAGGGGTAAAGCCTCTCCCCAAACAGGTTAAATAATTCTGTTCCTTTTTGTCTAAAAACTGCAAAGTTTCTTATTTTGTTGTTGGAAGTGGAAAAGAAACTTCAACCCTGAGTCAGGGAAAACCTAAGTTAAGTTATTGCTCAGGTGAGCAGGTTTTGTTTTGCTGGTGTTTCTGTTGTATACACTGTGGCAGTCTCAGTGCCTGGGACTGAATAAACCAGGCATAGCCTGTTTAAAGGAACAGCACGTGACGCCTCGTCATTTAACCTACCCTAAAAGACCATATTCTAACAGTCCCGGACAGATGGCAGAGCCCCGGAGTAAGCCGTTTTTCACATATGGTGGAGAATGCGGGCATCGATCCCGCTACCTCTTACACGCCAAGCAAGATGGAAGACGTGGTGAGTGCGCTGGTACGCAATGTCGCTGCCCAGAAAGACTCGAATGAAACCCAGCAACAGCTGTTAATAAACCAGCAACAGACGAATGCAGCCCTGCAAGAGGCTAATGCAAACCAGCAACAGACAAATGCAGCCCTGCAAGAGGCGAATGCAGCTCTGCAAAACGCGAATGCAACCCACCAACAGCTGCTAATAGCCCAGCAAGAGATTAATGCAAACCAGCAACAGGCAAATGCAAACCAGCAAGAGACAAACCGCTTGCTGAGAGAGGAGCAACAACGGTTTGCCCAGGGCTTACAGCAGGAACTCGAGATCCTGAGAGGGACTATCCTTAAGACTCCACTGGCAGAGGCAGCCCCAGTCCCGAAAATTACCAGGGCAAGCCACTACCTTCAGAAGATGGAGCCCTCGGATGATGTTGAAACCTATCTTCTCACATTTGAACGCATGGCACAGAGAGAGGGATGGCCAGAAGCTGAGTGGGCCAGTCTAATCGCATCCTTCTTAAGCGACGAACCCCAGAAGGCTTACTTTGATCTAGAGCCAGCCGAAGCTAACGTCTATGCAAAATTGAAGTTCGAGATCCTCGCCCGCCTCGGCGTAACCACGGCTGTTCGTGCCCAAAGGTTCCACGCATGGTCCTTCACGTTGGATAAAGCCACCCGAAGCCAGATGTATGACCTCATCCACCTCGCCCGAAAGTGGCTACAACCCGAGATCAACTCAGCAAGCCACATCGTGGAACGGTTGGTCATGGACCAATTCTTGTGGAAACCTCCCTCTGCCCTATGCCGTTGGGTCAGTCAGAGTGACCCCCACAATGCCCTCAAGCTGGTGGCCCTCGTAGAAAGGTACAATGCAGCAGAAGAGCACCCGCAACCCATAGTCATGGAGCATCCCCACTACCCAAGATTCCAGGACTCTTACAGAGATGGTAAAAGGGTACCAGGGTTAAGGGGGGCTGAAGAGCGACGACCGCCTTCACACAGCACCAGCAACAGTGGCTCATACACTAAGGGCAAGAGCCAACATGGGGAGCTGAAAAAGGGCTCAAAGTGGGACACAGACTATGTACCTAAATGTGTAAATTGTTATGAGAGGGGCCACACCGCGAAAGTCTGCCCACTAAATGCTGAACCAATGCAATGCAACAGCGTTGAACCTTATTCGCTGTGGTCCCAATGTATGGGCCCTAGCCCAGAGGACCCCTTGAATAACCATCTGTGGGAATTTGTAAAGGTAAATGGTAAGAGGGTTCGGGCACTTCTTGACTCTGGGAGTATGGTTACACTAGTGTCCGAATACCTGTTGCCCATTGAGAAAAAACAGGTAAACAGTTCACAAAGAGTGGCAATTTGTTGTATACATGGGGATAATCACGAATATTCCACTGTTGATGTCTTTTTTGAAACAGAGTTTGGTTCTTTAGATTTCAATGTGGGTATTGTACCCAAACTGGCACATGATGTGTTAATAGGGACCGACTTTCCCCATTTTCTAAAAATGTGGTCCTCCTCTCAGAATAGCGCCCAGAGTTCAGTAGCGGACCATAACGAAGTAACAGAAGAAACAAATCCTTTCCCTTTTTCAGAAATAGAGGTTGATGAGGGCCCAAATAAGAAGGGGAAAAAGGAGGAGTGCTGTAAAATTCCCTTCCCCATGGCTACCTTGGTAGGGAATACCCCAAATCAAGATGTTGTACAGGCACTTACCACCCCAGAACAGGATAAGACCTTCGCTGACCTAGAGGTCTGTCCTGGGAGTTTTAAGAAGGCCCAGTGGGAAGACCCCACATTAGCGGAAGCAAGGGGGAATATACGGGACCAGAATAGTACTCCGGGCCAACCTGATAGGTCACTTGCCTACCCCTACTTCGAGGTAGAGAATGACCTAGTATATCGGGTTGATAAAAGAAAATCAAAAATAACTAAACAATTGTTGGTACCACGGACATTCCGTAATGTAGTATTACACCTCGCACATAGTCACCCATTGGGGGGGGACCCAGGGGTGGAAAAGACAAAAGAAAAGGTTCTCCGAAGCTTCTATGGCCTGGGGTTCTGGCAGAAATTACAAATTATTGCTCCTCATGCCCAGAATGTCAGATCACCGCCCCGTTCAAAGCGTATCGTAGCCCATTGGTACCCCTTCCCATAATAGATGTACCATTTGACCGGATTGCTATGGATCTAGTAGGACCCCTAATAAAGTATGCTAGGGGACATCAGCATATATTGGTAATATTAGATTATGCCCCCCGATATCCGGAGGCAGTTCCCCTACGTAGCACCTCTGCTAAAAACATAGCAAAAGAGTTAATAGATCTGTTTAAGCAGGTCAGAATTCCTAAAGAGATCTTAACTGACCAGGGAACACCATTTATGTCCCAAGTAACAAAAGAGTTATGTAAACTCCTAAAAATCAAGCATCTCAGAACCTCAGTCTATCATCCACAAACAGATGGTTTAGTGGAACGGTTCAATAAAACCTTAAAGAGCATGTTACGCCGGGCGGTCGATAAGGATGGAAAAACTGGGATTGTTTGTTACCATACCTGTTATTTGCCATTAGGGAAGTTCCCCAATCATCCACAGGCTTCTCCCTGTTTGAACTATTGTATGGCCGACACCCAAGGGGCTTACTGGATATAGCCAAAGAGACTTGGGAACACGAGGCTACCCCTTACAGAAGTGTAATAGAGCATGTTGCCCAGATGCAGGGCCGCATAGCTGCAGTCCTACCTATAGTGAGGGAACACATGGAAAAAGCTCAAGAGGCACAGAGGAATACGTATAATAAGGGTGTTAGGGTCAGAATTTTTTTTCCAGGCGATAGGGTACTAGTTCTGGTTCCCACCATAGAGAGTAAATTCCTTGCTAAGTGGCATGGGCCATATGAGGTCTTGGAAAGAGTGGGAGAAGTAAATTATAAGGTGAGGCTGCTAGGTAGGAGGAAACCTGAGCAAATTTACCATATAAACCTACTTAAGCCCTGGAAAGATAGAGAGGTCTTGTTAACCCTAGTACCCCCAGGTCAGTCAGAGAATCGAGAAACTGACCCAGAGGTTAGCATAGCTGAAACCCTGTCCGTTCATCAGAAATGAGAGGTCCAGATTTTAGTGAGAAGAAACAAAGAAGTCTTCTCTACACAGCCAGGTAGAACTAGCGTAATTGAACATGACCTAGTCTCTGAACCGGGGGTCCGAGTTAACCTTAAACCGTACCGAATCCCAGAGGCCAAAAGAGAGGCTATAAGTTTAGAGGTTAAAAAAATGCTAAAACTAGGCGTAATTGAGGAATCCCAAAGTGGGTGGAACAGCCCTATAGTCTTAGTCCCAAAGCCAGACGGTACAACACGGTTTTGCAATGACTACCGTAAATAAACGCTGTGTCAAAATTTGAAACTTATCCTATGCCCAGGGTTGATGAACTGGTAGAGAGACTGGACAAAGCCCGATATATCATGACCCTAGACCTAACAAAAGGGTACTGGCAGGTTCCCCTCACAGAAAGGGCAAAAGAAAAGACAGCCTTCTCAACCCCAGACGGCCTCTTTCGGTATAGGGTGCTGCCTTTTGGCTTACATGGAGCTCCCGCCACATTCCAAAGAATGATGGATACAATTTTAAAACCGCATGCTCGGTATGCTGCCGCCTACCTGGATGATGTGGTAATCCATAGTGAAGATTGGCAATCCCACCTTCCAAAGGTCCAAACTGTGCTTGACGCTGTTCGGTCTGCTGGACTAACTGCTAACCCCGCTAAATGCACTATTGGTCTGGAGGAGGCCAAGTATCTGGGGTATTCTATTGGCAGAGGTTTACTCAAACCCCAAACACTCAAAGTAGAGGCGATACAAAATTGGCCAAGGCCAGTTACAAAAAAACAAATAAGGACCTTTTTGGGATTAATTGGTTACTATAGAAGGGTTATTCCCAATTTTGCAACAAAGGCAACCCCAATAACCGACCTCACAAAAGCAAGAGGGCCGCTAATGGTAAGGTGGTCCCCCGAAACCGAACAGGCCTTTAGAAGCCTGAAAGAAGCTCTCTGTGCCCAACCAGTGTTGGTCACACCTGACTTCTCTAAAGAGTTTTTAGTCCAAACCGACGCATCTGAGGTAGGGCTGGGGGCTGTACTGTCCCAGGAGTCTCAAGGTGAGGAGCACCCCATCCTTTATTTAAGTAGGAAACTAAATCCCCAGGAGAAAAATTACTCCATTGTCGAGAAAGAGTGTCTCGCAATAAAGTGGGCTGTAGAGACGATCAAATACTATCTGTTGGGGAGAAAATTCCGGTTGGTCACAGATCATGCACCCCTCACCTGGATGTGTCAAAACAGAGAGAAGAATGCTAGAGTGACCAGGTGGTTCCTAAGCCTACAACCCTTTAAATTTTCTGTAGAACACAGGTCAGGGCACAAACATGGCAATGCTGATGGGTTGTCAAGTATGCACTCCCTAATATCCATGGTTGCTCATCCCTCGAGGTCTGAGCTGGGGGGGAGGATATGTGACAGAAACCAGGGGATGGTAATAAATTCCATATATAGGGCTCCCAGGATACTGAACAGTTTCTATCCTGTTTGGCCTGGGAGTGCAGCCTCCTAATACATGCACTCCATCCCACAGTTTGGCAAGTGCTGGAACTGAGGGATGAGGGATCCAGACCAGAGCTTGTCTGCTGCCTGATTTCTGTCACCTGTCCTGATAATTAGAAATCAGGTATTTAAGACTGATTTCCTGGTTCCTCTCCCCTCTCCCCAAGAGCCTGGAGACAGGAAGTCTGCTGGAAGCAGAGAGGGGTAAAGCCTCTCCCCGAACAGGTTAAATAATTCTGTTCCTTTTTGTCTAAAAGATGCAAAGTTCCTTATTTTGTTGTTGGAAGTGGAAAAGAAACTTCAACCCTGAGTCAAGGAAAACCTAAGTTAAGTTATTGCTCAGATGAGCAGGTTTTTTTTGCTGGTGTTTCTGTTGTATGCACTGTGGCAGTCTCAGTGCCTGGGACTGAATAAACCAGGCATAGCCTGTTTAAAGGAACAGCACGTGACGCCTTGTCATTTAACTTACCCTAAAAGACCGTGTTCTAACAGTCCCGGACAGACAGCGGAGCCCTGGAGTAAGCCGTTTGTCACACACATATATATATATATATATATATATATGTATATATATGTATTTATACCATAATACTGAGTTAAGTTATGGTGAGTAAAAAAAGTGACAAAAACCCTCCACAGGAAAGCAAATATGCAAATACAACTGTATGCTCATCTGCATGTCTTAGGCAGGTCTGCAACCCCGCCTTTCCCCATTATCACCCAGCATACAGCACTTCCACTGCAGCAAGGGATTCTGGGAAATGACATGCAAATGAGCACACAGTGTCACTTTTTGCCTCAAAAAACATTTTTAACATGGTTCCCTATAGGCTTAAGCTTGCTGCATGGTCACAGCCAGGGTTAAGGTGCATACCCAGAAAACCACCCACAGACAGCTGTTTCGACCTTAATGGGTCTCATCAGTGTGGGGTTGATTTTAACTGGGTATGCAAAGAGGCTATGGGATAGGCTATACCATAATACTGAGTTAAGTTATGGTGAGTAAAAAAAGTGACAAAAACCCTCCACAGGAAAGCAAATATGCAAATACAACTGTATGCTCATCTGCATGTCTTAGGCAGGTCTGCAACCCCGCCTTTCCCCATTATCACCCAGCATACAGCACTTCCACTGCAGCAAGGGATTCTGGGAAATGACATGCAAATGAGCACACAGTCCCCACACTGATGAGACCCATTAAGGTCGAAACAGCTGTCTGTGGGTGGTTTTCTGGGTATGCACTGTGCTCAAAGCTGTGACCATGTAGCAAGCTTAAGCCTATAGGGAAAAAATAGGGTAACCCCAATTATCGAGGCCACTACCAGGCACTATGGAGTGTGTTTAGGAAAGAAGGTTTGACGCCGGTATATAGGTGATGCAGGTAATAAGGCAATATATGGGTATCTCCAATACTAACAAGGGGAGTGGGGTACTGGAAAACCGGTTAGAGGTACAAGGGGACACCTCCCAAGGGGGCTCCCCCAAGTAAATCACGGCCCGGCTACCAATATATCCTCACCTGTCTCCCCTGTGTATCGGGTGGAGGTCCCTTGAAAGCTGTTCCTGTTTGCGGCTGCAAGCTTGATCCTGGAGGTCCCTTGAAAGCCGTTCCTGTTTGCAGCTGCAAGCTTGATCCTGGAGGCTCTGTGTGCTGGGATTCTGCTTGCTGGCGTCTGCGTGCCCCAACCGGATATGACGTCACAGATGAAAAAAAATAGAGATTGCTTCCGAGGTTCACAGCACCTTCACTCAGCCAGTTGTATGAATATAAAAAAGTTTATTAGTAACCAGCAATGTACAACAGCATGAACACTCTTACGCGTTTCGTCCAAGCCAGGACTTTTTCAAAGAGTGCTGTTCATGCACAATGTCCCAGTTCATATAGGGAGAGAGCTAGATCAACAGCCAATCATTCCTAAGGTCAGATAAATTATCACTGCTGAAATCAATTAGGTGATTCGCTATACTATAGGACTGTTTATATCACATCGCTCACTACATGAAGGGACATACAGACATGCAAATATTGCATACATTGTTAACAATATTAAAATGACAGCCTAATGCTGTATAAAATTAAAATCAAAATCATACAAAGCATTATGTTCAAATACTGGTATAAATAAAACATTAATAAATTGTATAATAATTAATCAATTAATTCAATCTGAAAGAAAGTGGATAGGAATTATAGCTTACATAATCATAGAAATAAATGAATAATGTAACATAGAATTAATTCTCAAAACTTAATAAATGTTATAATACACAGTGTGGATATTTTATATTAATGATTTTTCTATAATGGGTAATGATACCCAAATAGACATAATTTGGACAGTAAGCACACCCTGAACACCTATCATACTGGGCCATCACCCCACCAAGAAGTGCTTGAGCTCCCAGTCTTGGTTGATTCCGGCCGGATGAAGTGTGTTCAGGGTGTACACCCAGTACATTTCCTGTTTATTCAATACACCTTCCCTATGTCCTCCTCTAGCATGACAAGGTATATGCTCAATAGCAGTATAGGAGAAATTATTTATACCTCCTTTGGGGCATCTAGAGAAGTGTCTAGGGACAGGGTGGGTAGTATCATTCCTTTTGATAAGTCTTACATGCTCTGCTATGCGAGTTTTGACAGGTCTAATTGTGCGTCCTACATACATTTTATTACAGCCACATCTTAAAAGATATATAGTAAAGGACGTATTGCAATTTAGAAACTGCTTAATAAAATGTTTTTTTGTGTTAGATTCTGATTTTACATATTTGGTACTGTGGGCATACCTACACATAGAACAATTTCCACATGCAAAAAAGCCCTTAGGGATCCCTTTTATTTTATTAGAGTTTGACTGAAAATGGCTAGGTGCCAGGTGTGATGCTTAAGTTTTAGCCTTCCTAAATGTGAATCTTGGCCCATTTCTTATATATTCTACAATATCCCTGTCAAGTGACAGAGTATGCCAATGTTTATGTATGATATCACATATTTGTTTGGATTGTCGATTATATGTGGTAACAAAAAATGGACTCAATTCACTTAGCTCAGGAACAGGTTTTGTTTGATCCATAAAACGTTTCTTTTTCTTATATTTTTCCAGGAGTACGGAACGATCCAAAGATCTTGCATGTTCAAATGCCGTTTGGATATCCCTACTGTTATAGCCTCTGGCCTGAAATCTTTGAAACAATGCTTCTGATTGTGAATAAAAATTCTCATCATTTGAACATATACGTCTTAACCGTATAAATTGAGCTTTAGGGATGCCTTTGAGTAATGATTGGGGGTGGCAACTTTTTGCTGACAGTAATGTATTCCTAGAATTGGGTTTACGGAATATATCAGTTTGGATTTTTTGATCATGGTCGATGTACAGAAGCAGGTCTAGATAATTTATACAATTAATATTATGCTCATAAGTAAATTTAATATTTCTGTCATTAGAATTAAGGAGATTGATAAATGTAAGAAGTGATGATTCATCGCCGTCCCATACTATGATGAGATCGTCGATGAATCTTTTGAAATAAATTATTTGTGAAAGATAAATATTGTTGCTGTGATAAATATATTGTGCTTCCCATAAACCCATAAATAAGTTTGCATATGATGGTGCAAAACTCGTGCCCATTGCAGTGCCTAACAACTGTAAATAAAATTGTGAATCAAACATAAAATAATTGTGAGTTAATAAAAATTTAATAGATTCTAAAAGAAAAGTGCAAAGTGGCGTGGATAATTGTGATAATTGTAAAAAATGTGCAATTGCAGTCAACCCGTGATCGTGATGTATAATTGAATAAAGAGAAATCACATCAAGTGTGACCCATCTGTATTCTTTCTTCCAGACCAGGTCCTGTACATCGACCATGAGATCCGAAGAATCCTTTATAAAAGATGGCAATGAGCAAACAAGGGGTTGTAAATATGAATCCACAAAGCGTGATAAACCATCTCCCAAAGATCCAATTCCTGCCACTATAGGACGACCAGGCGGGTTGACCAGTGACTTATGGATCTTTGGGAGATGGTGGAACACCGGAATCACGGGATGTGGATTACTTAGAAAATCAATTTCCTGTTTGTTGAGTGTACATAGAATTTTACCAAATTCAATGAGTTCCTTATGCTGCAAAATAAATTCAGCTGTAGGATCTTTTTTCAATAATCTCTAATGTTGTGGGTTCCCCAACTGTCTCAGTGCTTCCTGTCTATATTGTGTAGTTGATAAAACAACAAGGGCCCCCCCTTTGTCAGAATTCCTAAACATAATGTCCTTGTTACTTTTCAGGACATCAAGCTCCTGGACCTCTGTGTATGTCAGATTATTGGCATGCACAGATGAACATGAAAAGCCTTTTTCTAGTATTTGCAAGTCCCTTTCTACCAGCCTTTCGAATGCCGTGATGAACGGTCCCCTGCTATTATTTGGGCAAAAGATGGACTTCCTTTTTAAACCAGATGATTGGGTACCGAAGAAAGGTTGGGAGAAGGCATTAATTTTTTCACCCTGCAGTTCAAGTAATGCATCCAAATCTGACAATACACAGGTTTTAAAACCAGAGACAGAACATAAAACACAGACAAAGCTCAGTTTTTAGCACATCCAGTGAGACTCATACACGGTACAGTGCCTAAATATATATGTATAAATATCTAATAAGTAAAATGGTCTTTAGTTTGACATTTTTGGCCAAAATTGTTGTAAGCCCCTGAGCCACCGCCAAGGCAGACCACATATCAGGGGTCCCTAACGCTAATATAAATGCACTCATATGCTTATATATATGTTGTGGTCATTTTGGGGGTTCAATAGGAGCTTGTTAGGTGTCCAGTATGTAATACACAGGTTTCCTGGAAAGTATGAAGTGAAATATTAGACATAACCTCATTATCTACATTAGAAACAGTATTGAATAAATCAATATCACATGTGTCAGGGATATCTATTTCAGGCACATTAACAGTGTGGAATTGGCTTCTGGAGGAAAAAAACTTTTTAAGTGATAGTTTACGTGTGAAACGTTGTAGATCAATGACGGTCTGGAATAGATGGAAATCCTGGACTGGGGCAAAGCCCAATCCTTTGTTAAGTAATGTCAGCTGAGAATATGACAAATCTATTCCAGAGAGATTAATCACATTATTAACAGTGTCCTCTACATGTATTTCTTTCTCTTCATTCGCCCGCGTGTGTCTGCGTTTCCGCTGCGATCGTCTGGTTCGTGGCGTGTTCTTGTTCCTGTTGATAAAAAAGAAGAAGAGGAGGAGGGTGCCTGTTCCTGTGTCTTAGATCTAGCTCCAGAGGTTATAATGGAGGATCTGCTGTCACTCCTTGACCTCCCCTGATTGTCCCGTATACTTTCAGTGGAACCTTCAAAGGATACTGAGTGGGATCTGAAATCACCTTCTGAGTAATCTGACTCTGCACCTGACATATCAGTAGATCCCCCTTTTAGGATGGATTTATTTGAATTATTTTTAGACCACCCTTTCTGTTGGTTTTTAGGGCCTCTTTGTACACTTCGTCCCATACAGTATTTTCTCTATTCTGGGGTTTCTGCCAGCAATACACCTGGCCTTTGACGTAGTCTGCACGGTCACGTTCAAATTTGCTGTGTTTTTTCTCACTTATTGAGTCCTCTATACTCTCAATGTTAGCCAGCAGTGTTTTATCATTATTAATAAATTGGTCCATTTTGGTGAATGGTTTCAAATTATTTCTAAGAAGGTTTATTTCAAGCATTAGTTGCTCCTTCTGTTTGGTTTTCTGCTGTATTATTAATTCCATCAGTTTGTTTGAACATTGATTTAAAGTGTCCGTCCAATACTGTTCGAACTGCATGGTAGTAAAACCAAATGTTGGAGTTTTTTTAATACGCAGTCCTCGTGGTATTCGTTTACACCTGATGTAATTATTCAATGATGTGATATCCCACCATAAGCGTAAATTGGACACCAAAAGTCTTTCCAATTTAACAAAATAATGTGTGAGGTCTGAGGGCTCCTCACAAATAACCTCCGTGCTTTCATCAAACAAATGAGCAGCTTTTTTAGACCTTTTAGTATTGTCCCCACAAGCATTGACAAATGTATCCACACATATAGTTTCCAGTTCTATATCCACTTCTTCCATCTCCAAGCTATATAGTATCCTCAAATGAGGTAAACAATATGAAAAAATAAAAATAAAAAAGGTTTAATGAAAAAATATATATAATGTTTTTATAATGATAAAAAAACATACATTGGCTGAATCCTTTTTGAGCACACTCCACAAACTCCAATGATAACTTGTATTTGCTTACTTCCTCATAACACAGCAAGAAATGTAATGTCCATAATTCATAAGTTCATAACAAGTATTCCTGGTGGGCCATCAGATAGTAATCATGCAAATGGAAAAAATAGGGTAACCCCAATTATCGAGGCCACTACCAGGCACTATGGAGTGTGGTTTGGAAAGAAGGTTTGACGCCGGTATATAGGTGATGCAGGTAATAAGGCAATATATGGGTATCTCCGATACTAACAAGGGGAGTGGGGTACTGGAAAACCGGTTAGAGGTACACCCTGAACACACTTCATCCGGCCGGAATCAACCAAGACTGGGAGCTCAAGCACTTCTTGGTGGGGTGATGGCCCAGTATGATAGGTGTTCAGGGTGTGCTTACTGTCCAAATGATGTCTATTTGGTTATCATTACCCATTATAGAAAAATCATTAATATAAAATATCCACACTGTGTATTATAACATTTATTAAGTTTTGAGAATTAATTCTATGTTACATTATTCATTTATTTCTATGATTATGTAAGCTATAATTCCTATCCACTTTCTTTCAGATTGAATTAATTGATTAATTATTATACAATTTATTAATGTTTTATTAATACCAGTATTTGAACATAATGCTTTGTATGATTTTGATTTTAATTTTATACAGCATTAGGCTGTCATTTTAATATTGTTAACAATGTATGCAATATTTGCATGTCTGTATGTCCCTTCATGTAGTGAGCGATGTGATATAAACAGTCCTATAGTATAGCGAATCACCTAATTGATTTCAGCAGTGATAATTTATCTGACCTTAGGAATGATTGGCTGTTGATCTAGCTCTCTCCCTATATGAACTGGGACATTGTGCATGAACAGCACTCTTTGAAAAAGTCCTGGCTTGGACGAAACGCGTAAGAGTGTTCATGCTGTTGTACATTGCTGGTTACTAATAAACTTTTTTATATTCATACAACTGGCTGAGTGAAGGTGCTGTGAACCTCGGAAGCAATCTCTATTTTTTTTTAAGCCTATAGGGAACCATGTTAAAAATGGTTTTTGAGGCAAAAAGTGACACTGTGTGCTCATTTGCATGTCCTTTCCCAGAATCCCTTGCTGCAGTGGAAGTGCTGTATGCTGGGTGATAATGGGGAAAGGCGGGGTTACAGACCTGCCTAAGACATGCAGATGAGCATACAGTTGTATTTGCATATATATATATATATATATATATATATATATATATATATATATACACACACGCATGTATATGTGTGAATATATATTTATGGTATTGCTTGAACTGAGGAAGAGAGGAAAACTCTTGAAATCTTGTCCCATGACACAAATATTTAGTCCAAATAAAAAAGGTATCAGCAAATACTGAAGAACTCATATATTCTGCTGTGTGTGTATATATATATATATATATATATATATATATATATATATATATGTGTGTATATATATGTGTATATATATGTGTGTATATATATATTGTGGCAGGACGGCCTCGCGGCGGGGTCAGTAAGACGCTAGACACAATGGGAAACGTTAAACTATAGTGGTTTATTAGCCACAACCAAAATAATGTACGGGTGCACTGTCCCTTTAAGAAACTACTTTCTAGAAATTAAAGCCTATTCCCGTTAGGGAAACTAACTCACTTCTTGAGCCCTTACTAACAGGGCAGCCAGCTAATCTGGTTATGCCCAAAACATATGCTACACAAAGGATAACCAATAAGTATAATAATAAAGTCTTATCTGTGTTGCAGCTCCAGTAGCAAACAGGAACACCGGTTCCGGGGAGCAGGCTGTGTCCAGCTCGCAGCAATCTGTATCTTTATCCTGGGTTGGGGTCCCAGCTGGTCCCAGCAGCAAAGCTCCTCGCAGGACTGGGGGACCAGAGCAACATCTAGGGCTTCCTAGCCGGGAGGAGTCTCTCCAGCCTTCTGGGAGAAAAACAAGCTCACCTTGTGTGAGCAACTTCCTGCTTTTTAAAGCACTTGTTTCACTGATGAGTTCAGCCCCTGTTTAATCAGTCTTCAGCTGTGCTTTCTTTCTCTGAGGAGATTAATGCTCTGTGTACTGGCTGCAGCATCTCTCCATTCACTGTTCCAGCCTACTCAGTCAGTGACTCTGTCACATATCCCTCCCCCCAGCGAAACATTGTCCTGTGGAGCGGCCCGTGCACCTTTCCCGTGCACCAGCATCTTTGTCGAAAATGTCCAACGTCGGCCCTTCCCTCCCCCCCTTTTTTTTCTTGCCTTCCAATTTAGGCATTTTCTTTTTGGGGTAATTACCAGGCCATCTGGGCATGAGGACTGGTACCTCACTATCTCCTTGTGTTGTGCCAGTTTAAGGTTGATGCTCTGCTTTTGTTGTGTCTCTTCTTGCAAAGGTTCCTAAGCATCCTGCTGTCTATTAGCTCTCTCTGCCAGGACTCTACACCATGTTGTGACCTTGATCTGCAAATCCTGAAGATGCATCGTTCTCTGTAGAAGAGCCTTGACTTTGGTCAGCTCATTGCATACACTCACCAGTGAGTGTTTGGCCTTCTCTTGTGATGACAGCAACTCTGTTTTAGCGGTGATGGCTTTTGGACCTTTCTCCATCAGCGTACCTTCAGTTTTGGGTTTCACAATATTTATCCTTAGTACTTCAACTTGGTCAGGATTCTTATTAACCCGAAGTGCACCCCATGGCACCTCTCTTTTACCGTCAGCAGACTCATAGGCTTGGGCCTTTCTGTCTTGACTCTTTAACTTAATCTGTTGAGAGAGTCGCTGGAGAATCCGTGCGGTTGTTCACCTCTTACGATCACGGGCACACTTCCATCTCATTTGCGACTGTCTCTTCACAGTGGCTGCCCTCATGGCAAGGAATCCACTTTGGGTCCCCTGGGCACTGTAGTATGATTGGATTCTTACTGTGCTACTGCATCGCCACTTGGCCTTCGCCTTCTGTGCCTTGTGGAGAGTAGACTGTAGTACTGCAACGTTATCACGGTCATGCTTCCTGGAGCGCCTCCCTTGCTTTATCTCTACCGCCATCTTTTCCTTGGACTACTTCAGTGACCCAAACGTCTGTCTTGGGGTTGTAAGCTTTTCCTCCAGCTTCATCTGAGAAACCTCCTGCTGGGCAGCAGTAGAGTCCAACGTAGCGTCCCGCTCAGTCTTCAGAGCCTCAAGCTCCTTGACTAGGTCACACTTTGGTTTCTCCGCCATCTGGCGGCCAGCACACTCAGACTCCAGGTCCTTCCTCAGGTCTTGAAGCTGTCCTTCTGCCTTTCTTCTTTCACTCAGTGCGGCTGCTAGTTCATCTCCGTTAGAATTGAGTCGCGATTCTACGTCTCCTAGCAGACTCAGAGCAAGGCTTAAATCTGTCTCTGTTTCTTTATTCTGGATCTGAAGCTGCTGGTGCTCCTCCCAGACCTTGTGCAGCTCCAGCTGTAGCCGGGCCCCCTCATTGGTTGTGTAGTCCAGCCGCTTGTGGATATCAGCCATCTCGGTTTCATGGTGCAACATCAGGCAGGCCACCTGACGGACGGACACCTCCTCCCTCTTGGCGCGCTGCATCTCGCGCTCAGCCATCTGCATCTGCAACTCTTCAATCTGATGATGCCAGTCGCCTTTCAGAATGCCTCTTCCGGTGCTTACTCTGGATTTGCGTCAGCGCCTCCTTCATCTTTTTGAGCTCTGCAGTTCTTGTTGCTAGAATCGTTGCTGCTTCTGTTTTCCAGGCCTCTTTCTCCTTGGTATACTGACTCATTGGGATGGTGCTGCCTCTCTGCTTCTCCAGCTCTTGCTTCAGTCTTTGGACCTTCTCATGTTCCCTCTCACACAGAGTCACCTGTCTGCTAAGCTCCGCCTCCAGCGATGCTCTTGTGGTGCTCAACGTGACCTTCAGCTGCTCCAGGGCGAGGCATTCTTTTTCCTGCATTTTCTCTGCATTCTGCAGTGCAGACTGTACTTCTAATTTTTCTTGCGCCAATTGCGTCTTCACTGTCTGTGCTTGGTGAAGCTTCTCAGTCCCATCACTGACCTGACCAGTCAGGTTTAAAACCTCTTCCTTCAGGTTTATATTCTCCATTTTCACAGTCTCTATATCCCTTAGGACCGTCTCATTGGCTTTCTTCAAATTACCCAGTGTCAGGAAACGGCGTTCTCCTTGCTCCCCACACAGAGCACTCCCTCCCCGCAGGGAGCCCCTGGACACACAAAACAATCCTTCCTTACCGGCCTCCACGGTCCTCGCCCCTGCCGCCGTCGCGGGATCACTCCCCTTGGCGATTCCTCTGCTCAGCGCCGGGTGCGCCCACGCCCTCCTGCACGCACACCTGCACCATCCACTGGCTCGGTTCACACGCGTACACGAGTTACGGAGCACGCTCAATCTGCACACTCTTATTCCCATCCCCCGGACCTCAGGCTCCGCCCCCGCACACTGCACGGGCATACACAGGTTACTAACAAGACTCACCTGGCCTGTTATGCCTGCACCAATCTGCAGTGTCTCCCTGTAGCTCTTCCTGTCCCGCCTCCGTTCCTAATTGGACCTTCCTGCTTTATCTAGCTCCTCTCTGCTCTCAGTCTTTGCTCGACATAGTCTGTATGGAAGTACTTCTGGATTCTCTCAGTGTTTTCACAGGTTCTGACGCAGCTCGTACGACTACCCCCTCTGGCTCTCGATCTCGGCACTCCTTGGACAACGCTCACTCTGGTAACCTCTTGAACACGGCTTGGACTATGACCTATTTCCACTCTCCACTCCCTGACTTCGGCAAGGCATCCTTCACTCTATATCTACAACCGGTACCGGCAAGTATTGTCTACCTTACTACACCTGGCCTGGCAACGCTTCATACCACACTCCGGACACGCTCCCTTTGCTGCAGGTGCGTGTATTACCACTTCCCCCTTCAGCTCAGGGGACGGGTCTGATTTGCGGGCAGCACCGGAGTAACATTATGTCGAGCCCACAAGACGCAGACCAGACTGAACTTCAACAGTTTCTCTCCAATCTGCTTCAGCAAAACCAGGCCATGGCGGACCAAATTGTGGCACTTACACGCCAGGTTGCAGTACTCATAGACAGGGTACCGACTGCGACCCCGCTAGATGTAAGCCCCCACTCCGCAAGCGCAGTTAGCAGCTCAGATGTAAGGATTCCTCCCCCCAAGCCTTATGCAGGTGAACCACAAGATTGTAGGGGTTTCCTAAACCAGTGTGAGGTGCAGTTTGAAATGGCCCCCCATCTCTACAATACTGATCGCAAGAAGGTAGCCTACATTTATAACCTCCTCACTGACAGCGCCCTGGCTTGGGCTTCCCCGGTTTGGGAGCGACGTTCTGACCTTACCCAAGATTACCCGGCATTTAAAGCCGAGTTTCAACAAGTATTCGATTCTCCCGCTCATCGGGAGATGGCATCTGTTACTCTCCTCCAGATAACTCAGGGACGGCGAATAGTGACGCAGTATGCTGTGGAATTCCGGACTCTAGCAGCCGAGACTAACTGGGGACAAGAGGCTCTCGTCTCCCTGTTCTGGCAAGGCCTGGCAGATCCCATCAAGGATGAACTCTCTCACAAATCCAGGCCGGATCAATTGGAGGTCCTCATTGATTTGGCTGTCCGAGTGGATCAACGTATCCAGGTACGCCGCTCAGAGCGTCAGCGCACTCGCGTCCATAACTTTCAAGTTCCGTTCTCCAGTACTCCCAGCAACACTCCTGCTTCCCCAAGTGCTACCATACCTCTTCGTCCTGCACTGGAGTTGCCAGAGCCAATGCAATTGGGGGTACAACGCATCCGCACACCGATACGGCAGTTCCGCCACGCCGGGGGATTGTGTTTCTACTGCGGATCCATGGAACATCTGGTTCGGGAGTGTCCACTGCATCCGGGAAACAGGAACACCCAGTGAGTACAGAGGGGCTCTCTCTAGGTGTAATGTCTCCATGTCCCCTTTCTAAAGGTGAACTCCCTAAGAAACTTACATTTCCAGTCTCCCTTTCAGGCGATAAGTTCAAGACTTCTACCTCCGCTTTCATTGACTCAGGAGCTGGAGGAAACTTCGTGGATCTTGAATTCGCCAGGTTAAACCACATACCACTCGTGAGAAAGAAGGTTCCCATCGCACTCGTCGGTATCGATGGTCGTCCTCTTACCCGGCCCACATCTCCTTAGAGACGGCTCCCTTGCTTCTGTCCTCACATCTGCACAAGGAGATCTTAGTTCTCGATGCCATTCACGCTCCTGGGATACCCATCACCCTTGGTCTTCCTTGGCTACAGCTAAACAATCCTCTCATTGACTGGACTTCCTCTGCTCCCATTTCCTGGAGGCCAAGGTCAGGCGAGACTCATCAACTGCTGGCCAATACCTCTGTTCCCGAAGTTATTCTACCTTCCGTTTACCATCAATTCCGGGACGTTTTCAATAAGGTACAGTCAGACCTCTTGCCACCACACAGGACTTACGATTGTCTGATCGATCTAGTTCCAGGTTACTCCCTACCCAAGTCCAAGACCTACCTCTTGTCGTTACCAGAATCTCACGCTATGGATGAATATATCCAGGAGAATCTCAAGAAAGGCTTTACTCATCACTCCAATTCCCCAGCAGGGGCTGGGTTTTTCTTTGTCAAGAAAAAGGACAGGTCGTTGAGGCCTTGCATCGACTACAGGGGTTTAAACCACATCACTATTAAAAATCGTTACCCCCTTCCCCTTATTACCGAACTGTTCGATAAATTACAGGGGGCCAAGATTTTTTCCAAGTTGGATCTACGTGGTGCCTATAACCTGGTGCGCATCAGGAAGGGGGATGAATGGAAGACGGCCTTCAACACGCGTAGTGGACACTACGAATATCTGGTAATGCCTTTCGGCTTATGTAATGCTCCCGCTGTCTTCCAGGATTTCATCAACGACGGCTTTTGTAAGGTACTCAATATTTTTGTTATTGTATACTTGGATGATATCCTGATTTTTTCCAAAGATCTCCAGGACCATATACGCCACACCTCCTACGTCCTTTCCCGTCTCCGTGAACACCATTTGTACGCCAAACTGGAGAAGTGCACCTTTCATACGACCTCTACTCCGTTCCTGGGGTATATCATTTCCGATGAGGGGTTTATGATGGACTCCGGTAAACTTCAAGCAGTCACTGAATGGCCAAGACCCAACTCTCTCAAGGCCATACAACGTTTTTTAGGGTTCGCAAATTACTATCATAAGTTTATACGGAGTTTTTCCACCATTGTGGCACCCCTTACTGCGCTCACCAAAAAAGGAGCTGATCCTTCTGCTTGGTCATCCGAGGCCATCTCCGCCTTCGAGACACTCAAGGAAGCCTTTATATCCGCACCTATTCTCAGTCATCCCAACATCGAACTTCCCTTCGTCCTGGAGGTCGACGCTTCTGATTGCGGCGCTGGTGCCGTTCTTTCCCAGAGACCCACGCCCCAAGATAAGTTACATCCCTGTGCATATTTTTCCAAGAAATTCTCGTCTGCCGAGAGGAAATATGACTTGGGTAACAGGGAACTTCTGGCCGTGAAGATGGCTCTTCAAGAGTGGAGACACCTGCTAGAGGGGTCGAAAGAGCCGTTTACTATTCTCACGGACCACAAGAACCTTCTTTACATAGAGAACAGTCGACGCCTTGGTCCACGACAGGCTCGTTGGACTCTTTATTTTTCTCGATTCGATTTTCACCTTTCCTATATCCCCGGGACCAAGAACATAAAGGCAGATGCACTCTCCCGAATACATTCTTCTGAAGAGAGGCCAGAGGAATCTTTGGAGACTATCCTTCCACAAGAGAGGATTCTCGCCACGTCTTCTTTCAAGAATCTTGACAAGATTTTGCACTCCCAGAGACGCATTCCCAAGGACTTGGTCGTTCCCAAACAACAAACTCTTTGTACCATCCAAATTTGTTCCAGAGGTCCTGTCTTGGGGTCACTCCTCTAAATCTGCAGGTCATCCAGGTTTTAAGAAGACTACTGATCTCATTCGTCGGAATTTCTGGTGGCCAAGGATGTCTCAAGATATTCTGGAGTTTACCCGCGCATGCCCCACGTGCGCTCAAAACAAGACTCTCCGTCAAAAGCCTCAGGGTTTTCTTTTAGCGCTTCCAGTTCCCGACCGCCCCTGGTCCCACATTTCTATGGACTTCATCGTGGAGTTGCCCAGGTCCAGAGGAATGAACACTATCTTGGTGGTCGTGGACAGGTTCTCGAAGATGTCCCATTTCATTCCACTTAAAGGATTAACCACCTCCCCCACCCTTGCTGATATCTTTACGGAGCAGATTTTCCAGATTCATGGGATCCCTTCGTCCATTGTTTCTGACAGAGGTTCTCAGTTCGTATCCAAATTTTGGAGAGCTTTCACGAAGAGATTGGGCATCTCTTCTTCTTTCTCTTCCGCCTATCATCCTCAGTCCAATGGACAAACGGAGAGAATCAATCAATCCCTGGAGAAGTACCTGAGATGTTTTATATCCGATTTCCAGGATGATTGGGCTCAACTCCTCTCTTGGGCAGAGTATGCCGTCAATTCTGCAAAAAACGAGTCTACCCAGGAGTCGCCCTTCTTTATAAATTATGGGTTCCACCCTCCCTGTCTTCCCATCCCCAACATTCCTTCTGGAGTACCAGCTGTAGATGAACGCATTTCTTCCCCCCAAACCGCATGGTCCAGGATTCAGTCTACCCTTCTCAACTCCTCCCGCAGATCGAAACTACAGGCCGATCGTCGTCATCGTTCAGCGCCCAGTTACAAACCAGGGGATTTGGTATGGCTATCCTCTAGGAATTTCCACCTCAAGGTACCATCTCCTAAACTGGCACCTAAGTTCCTGGGTCCCTTCCCTATTTGTGAACAAATCAATCCCGTGGCATTCCGGCTCCAACTACCACCCAGTATGAAAATTCCCAATGTCTTTCATGTGTCCCTCTTAAAACCATTTATCTCCAATCACTTCTTTCCGGATCAGACTCGTAAACCGGATCAAATTACTGTACAAAATAACTAGGAATACGAAGTTCACTCTCTTTTGGATTCTCGCCTTTCCAGGGGTCAGCTCCAGTTCTTGGTGCAGTGGAAGGGCTTTGGCCCTGAAGAGAGATCCTGGGTACCTTCAAAAGACATTCATGCCCCGGCCCTTCTTAAGTCCTTCAGGAAAAAGTTTCCAGAGAAACCGTTCTTGGACCGTCCTGAGGCCGTTCCTGAAGAAGGGGGTACTGTCAGGAATCGGCGTTCTCCTCGCTCCCCACACAGAGCACTCCCTCCCCGCAGGGAGCCCCTGGACACACAAAACAATCCTGCCTTACCGGCCTCCACGGCTCCTCGCCCCTGCCGCCGTCGCGGGATCACTCCCCTCGGCGATTCTTCTGCTCAGCGCCGGGCGCGCCCACGCCCTCCTGCACCCACACCTGCACCATCCACTGGCTCGGTTCACACGCGTACACGAGTTACGGAGCATGCTCAGTCTGCACACTCTTATTCCCGTCCCATGGACCTCAGGCTCCGCCCCCACACACTGCACGGGCATACTCAGGTTACTAACAAGACTCACCTGGCCTGTTATGCCTGCACCAATCTGCAGTGTCTCCCTGTAGCTCTTCCTGTCCCGCCTCCATTCCTAATTGGACCTTCCTGCTTTATCTAGCTCCTCTCTGCTCTCAGTCTTTGCTCGACATAGTCTCTGTATGGAAGTACTTCTGGATTCTCTCAGTGTTTTCACAGGTTCTGACGCAGCTCGTACGACTACCCCCTCTGGCTCTCGATCTCGGCACTCCTTGGACAACGCCCACTCTGGTAACCCCTTGAACACGGCTTGGACTACGACCTATCTCCACTCTCCACTCCCTGACTTCGGCAAGGCATCATTCACTCTATCTCTACAACCGGTACCGGCAAGTATTGTCTACCTTACTACACCTGGCCTGGCAACGCTTCATACCACACTCCGGACACGCTCCCTTTGCTGCGGGTGCGTGTATTATCACTTCCCCCTTCAGCTCAGGAGATGGGTCTGGTCTGCGGGCAGCACCGGCGTAACACCCAGCTCTGTAGTTAGACAGTGGCCCTCCTGGTGTGAAAGCTCCAGCTCTGTTTTGAGCGCGCAAGCTTCTTGGTGAGAAACTTCAAAGTCTTTGATGAAGTTTTGCACATCTCTCTGGGACATCTTATAGCATAGTCTCCAGTCAGGACTTGTTCTCTCTGATTCCATGGTACCAATTGCGGTGTTGGCCTTATCCAAACTTGTCGTCAGCTCCTCCAACTCACTCCGTAAGAGACGCTGTGTTTTCTTTAAAGCCTCATACTCTTGTATAGCTGGGAGTATACACCTCTGTACCTCGGCGTTAGCTTCACGCTCCCTATTCAATTGTTTCTGCAAGACATCATAATCACGGTGGGCAGTTTGCCGTGCAGAAATTAAGGTCTCTTTTTCCTGGATCAAGTATTTAGCTTCCCTTTGCTCCTCCTTTTCCTTTGCCACCGTTCCTGTGATAATTCTGCCCATCACTCTGGTCTGCAGCACATCTCGGTTCCTTGCTGACGCCTGTTGTCCTGGTTCATAACAGGCCCAGCATACTGAATCCTTTAGAAAGTCACCTCGACTCTAAATTCCTGGTCACTGACTCCAAGGTTATGGGGTCCTGCGCTCTGGACACTGGTCATTTTTGCAGCTTTCATCTGCGGGTACGTCTCTCTTCTCGGGGCCACATATGCGTCGTCATCATAAACATCATATGGCCTGAAGGGACACTGTTTTGTATGGTTATGTACATTGCAAAACTGACACTTGACGGCGGCCATTTTAAAAGCCCGTTTTTTTGTGTGTGTTTTTTTTCCCACACCCAACGAGGCAGACTTTGCACAACACACGTAAGTTGTACGTGCTTTACAATCTTTGAACCTTCTGGGTTCTTCTTAGGGCAACATCTTTGCCAGAATTCATTTTCACTTTCTTTTATACCAGACAGGGCAAATTTTACACACAGCACTTGCTAGCTGCAAATTCACTCGCTTCAGCAAAAGGCATTAGCTTTACACAGCAATCCTTTCATTCCCGATGGGGCAAAATTTACACTCAGCGCTTGCTAGCTGTAACTTCCATGCTTCAGCAAAAATCATTTTTTTTGGTTTTCTGCTTGAGTTCATTGTCTCAACACATCTTCATCTACTGACCCCAAGAGGCGTAGCATCCCACTTCTGACACCACCTGTGGCAGGACGGCCTCGCGGCGGGGTCAGTAAGACGCTAGACACGATGGGAAACGTTAAACTATAGTGGTTTATTAGCCACAACCAAAATAAAGTACGGGTGCACTTTCCCTTTAAGAAACTACTTTCTAGAAATTAAAGCCTATTCCCATTAGAGAAACTAACTCACTTCTTGAGCCCTTACTAACAGGGCAGCCAGCTAATCTGGTTATGCCCAAAACATATGCTACACAAAGGATAACCAATATGTATAATAATAAAGTCTTATCTGTGTTGCAGCTCCAGTAGCAAACAGGAACACCGGTTCCGGGGAGCAGGCTGTGTCCAGCTCGCAGCAATCTGTATCTTTATCCTGGGTTGGGGTCCCAGCTGGTCCCAGCAGCAAAGCTCCTCACAGGACTGGGGGACCAGAGCAACAGCTAGGGCTTCCTAGCCGGGAGGAGTCTCTCCAGCCTCCTGGGAGAAAAACAAGCTCACCTTGTGTGAGCAAACTTCCTGCTTTTTAAAGCACTTGTTTCACTGATGAGTTCAGCCCCTGTTTAATCAGTCTTCAGTTGTGCTTTCTCTGTCTGAGGAGATTAACACTCTGTGTACTGGCTGCAGCGTCTCTCCATTCACTGTTCCAGCCTACTGAGTCAGTGACTCTGTCACAATATATATATAACAGAAACAAAAATTGTAGTCAATGAAAAAATTGTTTGCTCTCACAGTTTCTCAATTGAAGGCAGATGCTCTTCCCATATAGAAACATGTACAAGGTGACCAGGGAAATCCGGGTAACAAAGAGACAGCACTGCCCTGAGGAAGGTCCCACTCTGAGGACCAAAATGTTGGCTGCCCTGTGTTGTTAATACACTTTATTTATTTCATTATACTACGGTGTGCTGTCTCTTTGTTACCTGGATTTCCCTGGTCACCTTGTACATACAGTTAGGTCCGGAAATTATTGGACACTGATACAAGTTTTGTTATTTCAGCTGTGTACCAAAATAAATTCACGTTACAGTTAAATAATGAATATGGGCTTAAAGTGCAGTCTATCAGCTTTAATTTGAGGGTATTCACATCCAAATTGGAGGAAGGGTTTAGGAATAACATTTCTTTAATATGTAGACCCCCTTTTTCAAGGGACCAAAAGTAATTGGACAATTGACTCAAACGCTGTTTCATGGACAGGTGTGGGCTATTCCTCCATTATTTCATCATCAATTAAGCAGGTAAAAGGTCTGGAGTTGATTCCAGGTGTGGCATTCACATTTGGAAGCTGTTGCTGTGAACCCACAACATGCGGTCAAAGGAGCTCCCAATGCAAGTGAAGCAGGGCATTCTTGAGCTGCAAAAAAAGAAAGAAAATCCACCAGAGAGATAGCAGGAACATTAAGAGTGGCCAAATCAACAGTTTGGTACATTCTGAGAAAAAAAAGAACGCACTGGTGAGCTCTGCAACACAAAAAGGACTGGATGTCCACGGAAGACAACAGTGGTGGAGGATCGTAGGATCCTTTCCATGGTAAAGAAAAACCCCTTCACAACATCCAGCCAAGTGAAGAACACTCTCCAGGAGGTAGGCATATCATTATCCAAGTCTACCATAAAGCAAAGACTTCACAAGAGCAAATACAGAGGGTTCACCACAAGGTGCAAACCATTCATACGCCTCAAAAATAGGAAGGCCAGATTAGACTTTACCAAAAAATATCTAAAAAAACTAGCCCAGTTCTGGAACAGCATTCTTTGGACAGATGAAACTAAGATCAACCTGTACCAGAATGATGGGAATAAAAAAAAGTATGGAGAAGGCTTGGAACAGCTCATGATCTGAAGCTTATCACATCATCTGTAAAACACGTTGGAGGCAGTGTGATGGAATGGGCATGTATGGCTTACAATGGCACTTGTGTTTATTGATGATGTGACAGAAGACAGAAGCAGCCGGATTAATTCTGAAGTGTATAGGATATATTGTCTGCTCAGATTCAGCCAAATTCAGCGAAGTTGATTGGACGGCACTTCACTTTACAGATGGACAATGACCCAAAACATACTGCAAAAGTAACCGAGGGGTTGTTTAAGGCAAAGAAGTGGAATATTCCGCAATGGCCGAGTCAATCACCTGATCTCAACCCGATCGAGCATGCATTTCACTTGCTGAAGACAAAACTTAAGGCTGAAAGACCCACGAACAAACAACAACTGAAGACAGCTGCACTAAAGGCCTAGCAAAGCATCACAAAGGAGGAAACCCAGCGTTTGGTGATGTCCATGTGTTCCAGACTTCAAGTAGTCATTGCCTGCAAAGGATTCTCGACAAAGTTTTAAAAATGAACATTTTATTTATGATTGTGTTAATTTGTCCAATTACATTTGAGCCCCTGAAATAAGAGGACTGTGTATGAAAATGGTTGCAATTCCTAAACGTTTCATAAAATATTTTTGTTCAACCCCTTGAATTAAACTGAAAGTCTGCACTTCTATTGCATCTCGGTTGTTTAATTTCAAATCCATTGTGGTGGTGTACAGAGCCAAAATTATGAAAATTGTGTCAGTGTCCAAATATTTCCAGACCTAACTATATATATTGTATATATATTCTTGACAAATCACCCAAAAATCTACTCGCCCCCAGTCCCGCCTTTTAAAAAAAGAAATGGAATAAATCCCTAGTAAGAACTAATAACATTTGTTTTTGATATAACCGTTAATTTATTGAATTACATCTATACTTTACTACAATTAATCCTTGTTACATAGTTACTTATGTGCGTGTGTGTAAGCAAAAATATTGAATGACCTCACTAATCTAGAAAAAAAGCCATATATAAATGATTGAGGGAGGGAGAGAGGGTGAGAGAGAAAGGGAGAGGGTGGGTGACAGAGAGGGTGGGTGAGGGTGGGTGATGGTGAGGGACAGGGTGGGTGGGTGACTGAGTGGGTGGGTGACTGAGTGGGTGGGTGACTGAGTGGGTGGGTGACTGACTGGTTGAGCGACTGACAGGGTGGGCGACTGACTGGGTGGGCGACTGACTGGGTGGGTGACTGACTGACTGGGTGGGTGACTGACTGGGTGGGTGACTGACTGACTGGGTGGGTGACTGACTGGGTTGCTTGACTGACTGGGTTGCCTGACTGACTGGGTTGCCTGACTGACTGGGTTGCCTGACTGACTGGGTGGGTGACTAACTGACTGGTGACTGACTGACTTGACTGAATGACTGAGTACTTCTGGTGTCCTGCACACACTCACACACACTCTCTCTCCCATATATACTCACACACTCTCTCTCTCCCATACACACACTCTCTCTCTCCCATAAACACACACTCTCTCTCTCCCATACATACATACACGCACACTCTCTCCCATACACACACACACACACACACACACACACACACACACACACACACACACACACACACACACACACACACACACACACACACACACACACACACACACACTCTCCCATACACACACACACTCACAAAGTGGAGTAGGCAGTGATGTATGTGAGTGATGGGGGGAGAAGAGCAGCTGGGTCCCTGCCTCTACCTGCACCCATTGCCCGCCCCAGGGGCCAGCCAAGACTGTGACACCCGCTCCCCCCATCTCCCACACCACCACTGCTCTGCTCCCCCCATCTCCTGCACCACCATTGCTCCACTCCCCCTCTCCATTTCACGCACAACCACCGCTATGCTCCCCCCCCCATCTCCCACACAATCAGTGCTCCACTCCCCCCATCTCCAGCACCACCACTGCTCCGCTCTTCCCCCCCCCCCGGTGAATACACACTCTTCCCCCGCTCCCCCCGTGGGCGCACAATCTCCTCCCCCATGCGGGCGCACCCTCCCATCCCGGCCTGGCAGGCGCACACCGCGCTCCTCCCGGTGGGCGCACATCCCCCCTCCTGTCGGGCACACACACCCCCCTACTGGTGGGTGCACACTCCCCCCTCCCAGCAAGCGCACACCCCCCTACCACCTCCCGCCCCGGGCAGGCAGCCAGCCAAGGGGACCGGGGCAGAAGAGAGGACACAACACTGCGCTAGCAAGTAGATCGGGAGCGAGCGCGCGTCACTGGGATGCTCATGAATATTCATGTGTGCAGAAAAAGAGAGCATTACATCGTCCAGCCGGCTGAAGTTCCCCAATCTTCGCCGATCAATCACAGGAGAACGGATTGATTGGCAGCTTTACTACTCAATGGGTAAGTTAGAATTGCATTGATGCAACTATTTAAATTGAAAAAAACACTTAAAAAATAAATAATCACCAGCAAGAACTGCTGCTTTAACAATTATAGTATAGTGAGCAGTATGCAGCAGATAAGAATTATTACAGACACAGTCCCTGCTCAGATGTGCTTACAATCTATATTTTTGGTGCCTGAGGCACAGGGCGATAAAGGGACTTGCCCAAGGTCACAAGAAGCTGACACTGGGAATTAAACCAGGTTCCCCTGATTCAAACTCAGTGCCATTGTTTATAGAGTCACTCACTGAGCCACTCCTTCTCCATACATAGAACTCTGGACAAAGATTGCATCTTCAAATGTGAAATAGATTCTCTGACTATAATTCCTAACATATCAAGATAAATAGATATATGTGTTTCCTCGGTGTGAACAGTCCATGGTCATCTCCTTAACTGCCTTAATGCCATCATCATGCCGGATAGATTTATAAAGGCTGTTCACATCAAGGGTAACTAGTAAGGAACAATTGTCGACTTTGTGTAATGGTTCTATTCTATGAAGAAAATCAGATGTGTCCTGAATGTAGGACCCTGAAGTGGAACTAAAGGTCTCAGAATTCTGTCAAGAAAAACTGCAAGGGGCTGGGAAACAGATTCTGGGATGTCCCGTGGGATCTTCAAGATTTTTATGAATCTTTAGAGCTGTGTTAAACACCAGTATAATTGAATCCCTTTGTGTAAAGAATTCTCTCTGGTTCTTGGTAGGTAATCACTCTGCCCTCCATTGCAATTCTAGTTAGTGCCTACATCCTTGCCACTATCACAGATGTGCTGTAATATTTATTATATTATTTATTTATTTTAGGTCTTCCTCATCACATTTGAATTGGTAGTGACTGTTTCCCACTGGCCACGAGATGAATAGACAGCCCACTTGGCCCCATAACTGATTGGGGATGCGCAAGCCACATACAGGGCACTGGACAACACTGCAGCACTAGGCTAGGTCTGTGTCAAGGATGCCATCTTGGACCACCTGCGGGTAACCGAGTAAAACTACTGGTAGCAGTTCTACAAAAAGGTGTATGTGCCCAGTATTTGACCCCAAGCCCTAGCACAGTATTTACGGTACCTCCATGGAGGTTATCAAACTGATTACCCTTGGAACAGTTTGTGTGGGTCTTACCTCCAAGCTGAAGATAGTGGGTCTGTCAGCATTTGGTCAGTACCCTTCAAGAGGTCACTTGGCTAATGGAGAATGGCTGCCAAACATTTGGGGTGTTCTCCGTACAGGGAGGTGGCGACATTAAAAAAAAGCCCTAACAGTCCCCGGAAAAGCTATAGTTCCTATGTTGGGTAGAGGCTCTGAAACAAAAAATAGGGCCTCTACTAGGTCATATACAGGACCTAGTAGACACCAGCAAGGAGTCCTGGGAGTGAATTTCGAGGGAGGGAAACCGTGACTCGTGCGAACTCTATTGAGTGTTTCTCATGTTGTGAGCTTGGACACCTGTCCCATCACTGGCCACGCATGGTCTTTAATTATGCATGCTCTTATACGGCTCTGAAAAACTTGATGTGCGCACCAAAAAAACTAATTCACGTTTGCTATGGTAGTAGACAGAGTTGAGGTGGAGGGTTGGCTTCGGTGTGGAGCCAGATAATCATAAAAGAGACGTTAGTTGGCCCAGACAAGCTTAAGGGTCAGTCTCATGTACAGATTGAATGTATTCACAGGGATGTAAAAGGGTACCGGAGTGCCACTATCAACGTGAGTGTCGGTCTGCAAGACAGCTTTATGGTGGTTGGAGTTGACAAGGAACATCCTTGCCCTGTTATATTGAGTTACAATTCGGAGTTCTTTGATGAGTTCTTCACAAACTTTTCTCTGGCACTTAAACCTCAGGGAGCGGAATGCTCGGAGCTGACACTGGGGCAGTTGTTCCCCTTCTCAGATCACACCTTGATTTCTGCATGGTTCCACCTTTGGGAACCCAAAAGACAGTGCAGGTTTGAAAAAGGGAACATGCTCCATGTTCAGCTTGGTACCCCCCTGTCATGGCAGATGAGGGAGTAGATGAAATCCCCATAATAGAGGCTGGAATGTTGATCGGCTTCTCAAACCTGCTCACAGAGCAACAGAATGATGGGACCTTGAGCCAGGGATATGAGCAAGTGGCAGTCGCAAATGAGGAAACCCCAGTTAGCAGACATATTTCCTCATTTTGGGTGAGACAAGCAAACTGATGACGAACACATACAACTCTAAGCACTAAAGCCGTACCAGAAAAGGCTGCTATGCCTAGCTCATACTTTTCCCTGTTCAGATCCTCTAGGAAAGGAAAATAACCAGGCACATCTCCTGGCTCATTTCTATCAGTTCATAAAGGGGTAGAGAGCATTTCTGTGCCTCATGTCCGGAGTGCCAGTTAGTTGCCCCAAAGGGGAAAACCAAAGCTCCACTGGTACCTTCTCCCATTTTAGTGATGCCATTTGAAAACATAGGTGTTGACATTGTCAGTAAAAAGTGCAGTACGGTATCAGTATATTTTAGTGATGGTAGACTATGCAACAAGGTATCTTGAAGCTATTCTGTTAAGAAAAATCGTTGCTATGGTTATAGCTACCAAACTAATTTGATTATTTTCCTGGGTTAGGCTTCCTGCCAAAATTTAAAGAGACCAGGGAACAAATTTTATGTCCATATTCATAAAGGAGGTCTGTGGCCTGTTAAAAGTGAAGTCGATACGAACCTCAGTCTATCATCCACAAACAGATGGGCTAGATGAATGCTTTAATAAAACTCTTAAGAAAATGTTGAGAAAGTATATAGCTTCTGACACCCGGCATTGGGATTAACTTCTTTCCCTACTGCTCTTTGCCACCCCGGAGGTCCCACAGTCATCCACAGGTTTTTCTCTGTTCAAATTACTTTATTGAAGATGACCGAGGAGCATCCTGGATTTGGTGAGAAATGTGGGAAGATAAAATCTACAGGCAGACAATGTTCTACAGTATGTTTTGAACCTTAGAGAGAGATTAAGCACTCTACGAGGGTTTGTACAAGATAACCTGTGGGAGGCACAAAAGGCACAAGGAATAAAGTATAATAGAGGGGCCCTCATGAGGGAATTTCAGCTAGGGGATAGGGTTCTCCTCCTTCTTCTGACTGTGGAGTCGAAATTGTTAGAAAGTTACATCAAGTTCAACCTATACTAAATTTACTTTATCCTATATCCGTATTTACAGTATTATAAACCCGAGGAAGGTAAACAAAAACCGCAGTGAAATATCATCCATTGATATCTCATAAGGGGAAAAATAAATTCCTTCCTGACTTCAAGAATTGGCGATCTGATTACTCCCTGGATCAACATCCTTCCCATGTTTACTTATTATGTATGTCCCTGTATACCTTTCCTTTCTAGAAAAATGTCCAACCTTTTTTTGAACAGATACAGTATATTGTATCTGCCATCACAGTCTCCATGGGTAATGAATTCCACATCCTTAAGGGATGACCACGTGTCCTTTGTATCTGCCCTTGGGATGAATAGTTCTTTTGAAAGCTTCTTGTACAGTTCCCGAATATATTTGTATATAGTTATCATATCCCCTCTTAGATGCCTCTTTTCTAATGTAAATAAATCTAATGTACATTAGCTAGCCTCTCCTCATAAATTAGATTGTCCATCCCCTTTATTAATTTAGTGGCTCTTTTCTGCACTCTCTCTAGTTCCATAATGTATTTTCTAAGGAGTGGTGCCCAAAATTGTACTCCATATTGATGGTGTGATCTTATAATGCTTTATAAAGGGGCATAATTATGTTTACTTCCCTTCCATCCATTGCCGTTTAATGCAAGATAAGATCTTGTTTGCCTTTGCAGCTACTGCATGACTTTGGGCACTATTGCTAAACCTGCTGTCTACAAGCACTCCTAAATCCACCTCCATCAAGGATTCCCCTAATTTATCCCCATTTAATTTGTAAGTGGTTTGGTGGCTAGGAAGTGGCAAGGTCTTTTAGAAATAATTCAGAAGGTGTACGTAGTAGGTTATATAATGTTTCAGCCAGAGAAAAGAAACAGATTTACTATATGAATCTTTTGAAGCCTTGAAAATGTAAACAAACTGCATTACGACATTAGATTTAACTAATGGATATTGGCAGATTCCTCTGACAAGAGTAAAAAAAAAAACACGTTTTACATGCTCTTTGGTCTGTTTCACTTTTGGACAATACATTTTGGCTTATACGGTGGCCCTGCTTCTTTCCAGAGCCTTATGGATCAGGTACTGTTATCCAATACCAACTATGTGGCGGCCTAAATTGATGACATAGTCATTTATTCCCCTGATTGGGAATCACACTTGGGCTATAGTATGATCTGTATTAGTGTCTCAGAGTCGAGCCTACATGCCAACCCGACAAAGTGCTCAATTAGCAAAGGGAAACTACGTATTTAGGGTATACACTGGGAAATGGGCAAATAACCAGTGTGTAGCAAGGTGCAAGCCTTGATGGGTTCTCTGGTGCCAACCACAAAGAAAAAGTAGGAGATTATTTTGCACTTGGCAAGCTATTATAGGAAGTTTGTTCCAAATTTCTCCTTGGTCCTGGCTCCACTCACCAATCTTTCAAATAAACAAGCATCCACTGGACAGCACAGTGTTAGGAGGCATTTCAGCGAGTCAAGGCCAGTTCTACAGAACCACAATTTTGGAAAACCCTTTATTCTACAAACTGATGCCTCAGAAGTTGGTTTAGGGGCTGTCTTGTTCCAGGAAATAAATGGAGAATACTTTCCAATACTCTACCTGAGTAGAAAACTGTTAAAAATGATCTGGCCTACTGTGTTATCAAGAAAGAGTGCCTGACCATAAAATGGGTGATTTTGACCCTTATGTACTATCTCCCTAGGGCCACCTTTACCCTGATAATGGATCATGCTCCCCTTAAATAGCTCCACTCATGATTGAGACAAACCCGAGAGCCATACGGTGGTACCTGACCCTTTGACCCTTCTCCTTTTGCATCCAACATAGGGCAGGGAAACTCCACCTTAACCCAGAGTTTTTGTCCCAAGAGGGGGAGGGTTACATTGACGAATGTAGGTAGGACCACACTCTAAGGGGGAGGTATGTAAGGGAGTGAACGAGTTAACGCCCTAACTCTGTCAGGATCAGAAGATTCCACCCTCCACAAAGTTGTCAGTGCACTTCTGATTAAAACCAGGGTTTGAAAGCAGTCAGGAACCTTCTGAGAGAGCTCTAAAAATCTGTGAGGGACAAATAGTGGTGGCTGGTTGTATTTCAAGTATTTGGATAAAGGTTGTGCATTTTTTAGACTGAGCCACCGATATTTGCAGTTGAAGGGAACTTGCGAATTTGAATGACAGTGACAAATTCGCTTATCTACTAATACAGTTTGCATATGCAATACAATACAGGTAGCGAGTCAATACTGTATATTTTAGTGTTGAATATGTTTGTGCTAACTGCTACTGAAGTTCCATAAGCAATGCAGCAAATTAAATGTTCTATTATGAGTAATGCATCATTTTCTGCATGCTAATCATCAGTCCCCAGCTACTTTGTGGGTCATGTGAATTATTTGAGTCAGTTTACTATGTCGGCTTCCCCTTTGTAAATGTACAATAATAAGGGAAGGCATATACCCTTAATCAACTTATTTAGTTGAATCTGTTGAAATATTGGTGTGGTACAGTATTACTATTTGCCTTCCTTAAAATAATGTTAAATGCCAAGTTAGATTGTTTAGCAGAGACTTCTACAAAAAAAATGCAGCTTTCCCCTACATATCCTGAATTTACCAGTAACAGAGATGCAAAGGTTCCTTTAAGATATAGGGAAAGTAGTTGGGCAGACAGGCCTAATATTAACCTGCTTATCACATTACTTACAGTACCAATGCAACAAGCAGGAAAAAAATATTGATGAATTATAATCAAACCTACATTTATCACTATATCTACAAAAAGAGTAAATAAATAACAAAGCTAAAGCAAAGCACGCATCAATTTGTCCTGGACCTACATGTGCTACTCTGTCTGAGCAGAATTTTATGGTATTACTTGCAAAGGCATAGAGTGGTTTATTTTCTTTGCTTGTGTGTAGTACAGGCATACCCCGGTTTAAGGACACTCACTTTAAGTACTCTCATGAGTAAGGACGTAGTGCCCAATAGGCAAACTGCAGCTCACGCATGCACCTGTCAGCACGTCCTGAACAGCAATACCGGCTCCTTACCTGTACCGAAGCTGTGCGCAAGCGGGGAGACTATATAGAGCCTGTTACAAATGCGTTATTTACATCAGTTATGCACGTATATGACGATTGCAGTACAGTCCATGCATCGATAAGTGGAAAAAAGGTAGTACTTCACTTTAAGTACATTTTCGCTTTACATACATGCTCTGGACCCATTGCGTATGTTAATGCAGGGTATGCCTGTATTTAACTGAGCATTTTCACTGGTGTTCTGGTTTTGTTTGTAAAAGTTACAAGATTTTGTATTCGTGTTTTGGTTTTAAATCCAAAAAAATAACGGAAAAGGCTAAAAAAATTATTGTTGGAACTTTTTTTTTTTTTAAAGAGTTTGCAGTTTTCTTTTCAAAATGATTTAGAAAAGAGTCAAAGTAAAAAAAAAATCAGTAAAAAAATTAATCTGGAGTTTTGGCTCTTATTTTGTTTTAAAATGTGTTACATTTTGAAACAATTTGACACAGAGGGCTCTATGCAGTAAGCGCCGAAAAAGACCTCTCGCCAAGTGTTCCTTATCGGCATGATTCTGCCGATTTTCCCTCGCCGTATGCAATAAGTGCCGAATCCCTTCCGAATCAAGCCGAAAACATTTGTTCCCACTCTGCCAATGATTTTCCGATCACACACAGGTGTATCGGCGTGCATGGCGGGGTGGTGTTAGGTTCGCCAATGAAACTTCTTGCTGAATCTGCCGAAGCAAGCATGTTTTTGATTGAGCGGCCCATTTAAAGGCAGCATGTATTTTTATTCATTCTCTGTGTTGTTGGGAGAGAGAGAGAGAGACACAGAGCTGGGCGATTTACATATTTCATATTGACTGAGAGAGTTGTTGTGTATTGTGAGAGGTTTGTCCTGTGTTGTTTTGTTAACATCTTTGTCTTGTTTTCAGTTTGTAAGTGTTCAGTGCGATAGTGTTTAAATTTAGTTTCTGTTCTTTGTGAGTGCTATAGGTATGGCCGAAAGGCATGGGAAGAGTGATGCTGGTGTGAGTGGTACTGGTAGTCATGTGAGTACACGTCTGAGTGAACATAGGATTCAGGTAGTGCTATTGCTGCGAGTGCGAGTGGTGTTGCTGGGAGTGCGAGTGGTGTTGCTGTGAGTGCGAGTGCTGCTGGTGGCTCTTGGTTGACATTGGTTGACATTGTCAGTAAAAAGTGCAGTACGGTATCAGTATATTTTAGTGATGGTAGACTATGCTACAAGGTATCTTGAAGCTATTCTGTTAAGAAAAATCGTTGCTATGGTTATAGGTACCAAACTAATTTGATTCTTTTCCTGGGTTAGGCTTCCTGCCAAAATTTAAAGAGACCAGGGAACAAATTTTATGTCCATATTCGTAAAGGAGGTCTGTGGCCTGTTAAAAGTGAAGTCGATACGAACCTCAGTCTATCATCCACAAACAGATGGGCTAGATGAATGCTTTAATAAAACTCTTAAGAGAATGTTGAGAAAGTATATAGCTTCTGACACCCGGCATTGGGATTAACTTCTTTCCCTACTGCTCTTTGCCACCCCGGAGGTCCCACAGTCATCCACAGGTTTTTCTCTGTTCAAATTACTTTATTGAAGATGACCGAGGAGCATCCTGGATTTGGTGAGAAATGTGGGAAGATAAAATCTACAGGCAGACAATGTTCTACAGTATGTTTTGAACCTTAGAGAGAGATTAAGCACTCTACGAGGGTTTGTACAAGATAACCTGTGGGAGGCACAAAAGGCACAAGGAATAAAGTATAATAGAGGGGCCCTCATGAGGGAATTTCAGCTAGGGGATAGGGTTCTCCTTCTTCTTCTGACTGTGGAGTCGAAATTGTTAGAAAGTTACATCAAGTACAACCTATACTAAATTTACTTTATCCTATATCCGTATTTACAGTATTATAAACCCGAGGAAGGTAAACAAAAACCGCAGTGAAATATCATCCATTGATATCTCATAAGGGGAAAAATAAATTCCTTCCTGACTTCAAGAATTGGCGATCTGATTACTCCCTGGATCAACATCCTTCCCATGTTTACTTATTATGTATGTCCCTGTATACCTTTCCTTTCTAGAAAAATGTCCAACCTTTTTTTGAACAGATACAGTATATTGTATCTGCCATCACAGTCTCCATGGGTAATGAATTCCACATCCTTAAGGGATGACCACGTGTCCTTTGTATCTGCCCTTGGGATGAATAGTTCTTTTGAAAGCTTCTTGTACAGTTCCCGAATATATTTGTATATAGTTATCATATCCCCTCTTAGATGCCTCTTTTCTAATGTAAATAAATCTAATGTACATTAGCTAGCCTCTCCTCATAAATTAGATTATAAAGGGGCATAATTATGTTTACTTCCCTTCCATCCATTGCCGTTTAATGCAAGATAAGATCTTGTTTGCCTTTGCAGCTACTGCATGACTTTGGGCACTATTGCTAAACCTGCTGTCTACAAGCACTCCTAAATCCACCTCCATCAAGGATTCCCCTAATTTATCCCCATTTAATTTGTAAGTGGTTTGGTGGCTAGGAAGTGGCAAGGTCTTTTAGAAATAATTCAGAAGGTGTACGTGGTAGGTTATATAATGTTTCAGCCAGAGAAAAGAAACAGATTTACTATATGAATCTTTTGAAGCCTTGAAAATGTAAACAAACTGCATTACGACATTAGATTTAACTAATGGATATTGGCAGATTCCTCTGACAAGAGTAAAAAAAAAAAACACGTTTTACATGCTCTTTGGTCTGTTTCACTTTTGGACAATACATTTTGGCTTATACGGTGGCCCTGCTTCTTTCCAGAGCCTTATGGATCAGGTACTGTTATCCAATACCAACTATGTGGCGGCCTAAATTGATGACATAGTCATTTATTCCCCTGATTGGGAATTACACTTGGGCTATAGTATGATCTGTATTAGTGTCTCAGAGTCGAGCCTACATGCCAACCCGACAAAGTGCTCAATTAGCAAAGGGAAACTACGTATTTAGGGTATACACTGGGAAATGGGCAAATAACCAGTGTGTAGCAAGGTGCAAGCCTTGATGGGTTCTCTGGTGCCAACCACAAAGAAAAAGTAGGAGATTATTTTGCACTTGGCAAGCTATTATAGGAAGTTTGTTCCAAATTTCTCCTTGGTCCTGGCTCCACTCACCAATCTTTCAAATAAACAAGCATCCACTGGACAGCACAGTGTTAGGAGGCATTTCAGCGAGTCAAGGCCAGTTCTACAGAACCACAATTTTGGAAAACCCTTTATTCTACAAACTGATGCCTCAGAAGTTGGTTTAGGGGCTGTCTTGTTCCAGGAAATAAATGGAGAATACTTTCCAATACTCTACCTGAGTAGAAAACTGTTAAAAATGATCTGGCCTACTGTGTTATCAAGAAAGAGTGTCTGACCATAAAATGGGTGATTTTGACCCTTATGTACTATCTCCCTAGGGCCACCTTTACCCTGATAATGGATCATGCTCCCCTTAAATAGCTCCACTACATGATTGAGACAAACCCGAGAGCCATACGGTGGTACCTGACCCTTCGACCCTTCTCCTTTTGCATCCAACATAGGGCAGGGAAACTCCACCTTAACCCAGAGTTTTTGTCCCAAGAGGGGGAGGGTTACATTGACGAATGTAGGTAGGACCACACTCTAAGGGGGAGGTATGTAAGGGAGTGAACGAGTTAACGCCCTAACTCTGTCAGGATCAGAAGATTCCACCCTCCACAAAGTTGTCAGTGCACTTCTGATTAAAACCAGGGTTTGAAAGCAGTCAGGAACCTTCTGAGAGAGCTCTAAAAATCTGTGAGGGACAAATAGTGGTGGCTGGTTGTATTTCAAGTATTTGGATAAAGGTTGTGCATTTTTTAGACTGAGCCACCGATATTTGCAGTTGAAGGGAACTTGCGAATTTGAATGACAGTGACAAATTCGCTTATCTACTAATACAGTTTGCATATGCAATACAATACAGGTAGCGAGTCAATACTGTATATTTTAGTGTTGAATATGTTTGTGCTAACTGCTACTGAAGTTCCATAAGCAATGCAGCAAATTAAATGTTCTATTATGAGTAATGCATCATTTTCTGCATGCTAATCATCAGTCCCCAGCTACTTTGTGGGTCATGTGAATTATTTGAGTCAGTTTACTATGTCGGCTTCCCCTTTGTAAATGTACAATAATAAGGGAAGGCATATACCCTTAATCAACTTATTTAGTTGAATCTGTTGAAATATTGGTGTGGTACAGTATTACTATTTGCCTTCCTTAAAATAATGTTAAATGCCAAGTTAGATTGTTTAGCAGAGACTTCTACAAAAAAAATGCAGCTTTCCCCTACATATCCTGAATTTACCAGTAACAGAGATGCAAAGGTTCCTTTAAGATATAGGGAAAGTAGTTGGGCAGACAGGCCTAATATTAACCTGCTTATCACATTACTTACAGTACCAATGCAACAAGCAGGAAAAAAATATTGATGAATTATAATCAAACCTACATTTATCACTATATCTACAAAAAGAGTAAATAAATAACAAAGCTAAAGCAAAGCACGCATCAATTTGTCCTGGACCTGCATGTGCTCCTCTGTCTGAGTAGAATTTTATGGTATTACTTGCAAAGGCATAGAGTGGTTTATTTTCTTTGCTTGTGTGTAGTACAGGCATACCCCGGTTTAAGGACACTTACTTTAAGTACACTCATGAGTAAGGACGTAGTGCCCAATAGGCAAACGGCAGCTCACACATGCACCTGTCAGCACGTCCTGAACAGCAATACCGGCTCCTTACCTGTACCGAAGCTATGCGCAAGCGGGGAGACTATATAGAGCCTGTTACAAATGCGTTATTTACATCAGTTATGCACGTATATGACGATTGCAGTACAGTCCATGCATCGATAAGTGGAAAAAAGGTAGTACTTCACTTTAAGTACATTTTCGCTTTACATACATGCTCTGGACCCATTGCGTATGTTAATGCAGGGTATGCCTGTATTTAACTGAGCATTTTCACTGGTGTTCTGGTTTTGTTTGTAAAAGTTACAAGATTTTGTATTCGTGTTTTGGTTTTAAATCCAAAAAAAGAACGGAAAAGGCTAAAAAAATTATTGTTGGAACTTTTTTTTTTTTTTAAAGAGTTTGCAGTTTTCTTTCCAAAATGATTTAGAAAAGAGTCAAAGTAAAAAAAAATCAGTAAAAAAATTAATGTGGAGTTTTGGCTCTTATTTTGTTTTAAAATGTGTTACATTTTGAAACAATTTGACACAGAGGGCTCTATGCAGTAAGCGCCGAAAAAGTCCTCTCGCCAAGTGTTCCTTATCGGCATGATTCTGCCGATTTTCCCTCGCCGTATGCAATAAGTGCCAAATCCCTTCCGAATCAAGCCGAAAACATTTTTTCCCACTCTGCCAATGATTTTCCGATCACACACAGGTGTATCGGCGTGCATGGCGGGGTGGTGTTAGGTTCGCCAATGAAACTTCTTGCTGAATCTGCCGAAGCAAGCATGTTTTTGATTGAGCGGCCCATTTAAAGGCAGCATGTATTTTTATTCATTCTCTGTGTTGTTGGGAGAGAGAGAGAGAGAGAGAGAGAGAGAGAGACACAGAGCTGGGCGATTTACATATTTCATATTGACTGAGAGAGTTGTTGTGTATTGTGAGAGGTTTGTCCTGTGTTGTTTTGTTAACATCTTTGTCTTGTTTTCAGTTTGTAAGTGTTCAGTGCGATAGTGTTTAAATTTAGTTTCTGTTCTTTGTGAGTGCTATAGGTATGGCCGAAAGGCATGGGAAGAGTGATGCTGGTGTGAGTGGTACTGGTAGTCATGTGAGTACACGTCTGAGTGAACATAGGATTCAGGTAGTGCTATTGCTGTGAGTGCGAGTGGTGTTGCTGGGAGTGCAAGTGGTGTTGCTGTGAGTGCGAGTGCTGCTGGTGGCTCTGTTGCTGGTGCTGCTGGGGTGTCTGTTGCTGGTCCTGATGGGGTGTCTGTTGCTGGTGCTGGTGGGGTGTCTGTTGCTGGTGCTGGTGGGGTGTCTGTTGCTGGTGCTGGTGGTGTGTCTGCTGCTGGTGCTGCTGGGGTGTCTGGTGGTGGTGCTGCTTCGGTGTCCGGTGGTGGGGTGGTTGGTGGTGGGCCGATTTTGGAGTCTATATATTAGTGATAATCTATGTTAAAACTATAAACAGGCCATTACTGCCTAATCAAGTCTTGCATGGAATATTGTGCATTCAAAGGCGAACATAAATAATTTGCACAAACAAATTTCGTTATGTTTTATTAAAGCTCTTTTTTCGCTTCGTGTAGTATAATGTGAGCATAAATAGGAACATGTACCATATGGTATATAATTGTGTTTATATGTAGCTTGCTTCATATTTTTATTTCACTCATGTACCGGTGTGTGAAACCAGCTGCAATTAATATGTAATCATAGCATAGAGGTGAACAGAGGGGGTGGGGTCGGGCACAGAGCCAGATCACAGGGTCATGGTAGGGTCAAGTCTTGTGGGACGGCTTACAGGTGGTAGAAACAAATAAAAGGTCAGGGTGGTGTCACGTCTTGGGGGAGGGACTACAGTTGTTAGAAGCTGAGAAGGTGAACAGAAGTTCATCACATTCATTTGAAATGGTAATTATCTGAATACTTTCACCCACCAGTCCACTATATATGAAAACATACGTTAGTCATTCGTTCACTCATATCTTCTTTTAACCTTATAGATACGCCACCTTATCACACCAGTACCATCTGTGAGCGACACACTGCATGTGTTGCTGAGTGTCAGCCACATTGAGCGCTATACCTGCTTCTTTTAAATGTTCGGACAGATCTCTAAACACATTCATTCACATTTCCACAATTAGGAGCTGAATTCTAAGCAGAGTCAACTTTGCTTTCATGGTAGTGATGTACATTATTATAGTTAGATTACTACACAACATATGCAGTGTATGTACAACAGAACACTTAATTTTACAACGCATTCCTGCATGAACATTGTATGTTGTATGGTGTTTAAAATAAATGTGCCGATTAGGTTCACATGTACATTTATGCTAAGATGAATAATATACAGATTGGCCGAACCATATCATTGTAATTTCGTTATGTGATGCTGATATTTAGCCATAACTACTCCCACTACAGATACTTCATGTTAATTATGTACACATGACAATTAAATTATGATGTTATTCTTCTATATAGTTGCTCCTGCAGCTCCTGTGTCACCTGACACTGAACATGTCTCATCACCTGTCTCATCAAGGTCATCATCAAGAATGGAAGGTGAGTGTATGAGGTGCAGCACATCTAATGTGTACATTTGAAGATGCAAAATAAATGCCTTTCACATGTAATGAACTTCACATCAGTTATTGTCACAGAAGATGTAGTGTTTCCTGACAACATGTATTGTGTGTGTTTTAAAGTACCAGCTAGGAGTTGTGATGTTACAACAAACTTTAATTCATTCTTCTTTCACACTGAGTCGAAACATCATTGTTACTTCAAGCATCATCTTTTAATTAGACACAAATAAAAAATTATGGAAACATGTTATTTGTTACACTATGAGAACAACTATCATTATAGTGAAAACAAAGTGAAAGTTCCATGGCAGTTCATAATGTCTTTCTTTATTTGTAGAACCAGATGTTGCCGCTCAAGGACAAATTCACTCAAGTGACCATGAAGATGTTGACACTCCTGGATTAACCCAGCATTCAAGTCCTCCTGCTCGTGACACCTACTCAGCTATTGCAGCTTCTGAAGAACGAATCTTGGGTGAAGAAAATCGTCGCCATTCAGAAATGATGTCAGTGCTTGAAAGGATGATGTCACTGCATGAAAGGATGCATGAAAGGTCAATATCAGAAATGTCACAAATTAAAAAAGTCATGATCCAAGTTCCTAAAGAAATCCAAAATGTAAACAGGACATTACAAGCACTAGTTCTGAATGTAAGCTAAGCAAATTAGTTTCGGAGTACAGCAAGAGAACAACAATTCCACTTTACCCCATCAGAGGATGGATCTTTACATGCTGCTACTTTTTCTCCTGAGTCATCAGTTCTTCATTCCCCAGTTCTGGATGATACCGGTACAGCAGGTGCAAGTTCTGTGCAGGTCCCTGTCAACATCCAACCGCTTACATCTGTTCAAAATATGGAACCGACACCTACAAATGAGACACGCAAAAGAAAGTTAGGGCAACAATTACTAATAACCAGCTTTTGGAAAAAGATTAAAACACAAAAACAAGAAAGTGCTCCACCATCACTCTTGCAATGTTTATCAACTGTTTCACAACTGCCACAGCCCACACCCATTGCCCCTGAACTGCCACAGCCCACACTTAGTGTCCCTGAAGTGCAACAGCCCACACTTAGTGCCACTGAAGTGCCACAGCCCACACCCAGTGCTACTGAACTGCCACTGCCCACACCCAGAGCCCCTGAAGTGCAACAGCCCACACTTAGTGCCACTGAAGGGCCACTGCCCACACCCAGTGTCACAGAACTGCCACTGCCCACACCCAGTGCCCCTGAAGTGCAACAGCCCACACTTAGTGCCACTGAAGTTCCACAACCCACACCCAGTGCCACAGATTTGCCACAGGCCAGTATAAGTGGTACAGTTAAGGCCAGAGTACTTGGCAGAGGGAAAAGGCAAACACAACAGCCAACAAGCAGGTCTGTGACTCGCTCTCAAAAGGGTAAACAAAAATAAATAATCACATTTACTAAATTTTTTGGTGTACTGGTGTTGTTTACTGCAGACTATTTCATGCATAGTGTATGTATGATCATGTACAGATGCTTGATAACATTCAAGTATGTCCTTGTACACATGAATGTTTATAAATGCTCACTGACTGAATGAAGGCATATTTTATAACATATGAATAATCTATTAATCATCAGTTGATTCATGGTACAACATTATTACACACTTGGCATGTTAATGGAAGATGACATTCACTTAGCTCTTGTTCAAGATGAGATGTATGTGGGTTATTTTGGTATTGTAGATAGTCATTTCATGCTAATATTATTGAGATACAACTTTAAGTAAGTACCCATATAACAGCATACATTTTAATGTTATGTTTTCTGGTGTCTTAACTCTGTAAGACATTACTTACCTTAATCTTCTTTCATAGTTCATAATGTTTGCATGTGATCATGTATGATTTTTGGTTACAATAACAGATCTGTAAACCTGTATGAATATACACACAGTGTGTGTGTGTGTGTGTGTGTGTGTGTGTGTGTGTGTGTGTGTGTGTGTGTGTGTGTGTGTGTGTGTGTGTGTGTGTGTGTGTGTGTGTGTGTGTGTGTGTGTGTGTGTGTGTGTGTGTGTGTGTGTGTGTGTGTGTATATTAACTGATAAATAGAGATATATATATATATCTGCCACTGTTGTCAGCAAACAGGCCTTGTGATAATGAGATATAAATGTTAGGACACTTGCTAAAATGATGGTATCAGTATGAGGGAGCCCCTAATTCACTCAGCTGTATTTAACTTTGAATATGATTACAACATGGCCTGCTTACACACATAAATGCCTTTAGTTTAGCACTCTATATATAATATATATATAATCAGAATGAACAGTACAGGCCTTGATGGCTGCAAAGAGGCCTTGTTTGCTGTTAAATACAACTTCTACACAACTGACTCAATTAGGCCCTCAAACATACTCACCCAGTAATGTTATAAACTGTAATGAACTGTTAAGATAATTACAACAAGGCCTGTTTGCACACAACAAGGCCTTCAATGTAGCAAGATCTATATATATATATATATATAGCAACTGTAAATATTTCTGTATGTTCATTTGCATGTCTTATATATACACACACACACACACACACACACACACACACACACACACACACACACACACACACACACACACACACACACACACACACACACACACACACACACACACACACACACACACACACACACACACACACACACATTTATATACATACTTTATATATACACACACAATATATAGTTAAATATATATATATAAAAATATATATCAACATATATATTTATCTAATTATATATATATATATTTATTTACATGAAGGTCAGTCAGCACACTGCAGTAGAAAAGGTTATAATAGCAGATGCTAGTCCCATAGAAAATAAGTATGATACGAACCAATCCAAAGACCAGTAAAGAGACAGCACACCGCACGGGGTTAATCCAAAAATCTATATTTACAATATGAAATACACGTAAGCCAACGCTTCCTGAGGAAGGTCTCTCTGTGGGACCGAAACGTTGGCTTACGTGTATTTCATATTGTGAATATAGATTTTTGGATTAACCCCGTGCGGTGTGCTGTCTCTTTACTGGTCTTTGGATTGGTTCGTATCATATATATTTATTTATATATATCTATATCTATGTATATATCAAGAGAGACAAACAGAGAGAGTCAAAGAGAGAGAGAGAAACAGAGAGAGAAAGAGAGAGAGAAACAGAGAGAGAAACAGAGAGAGAGAAAAACAGAAAAAGAGACAAAGAGAGATATGTGTGTGTATGGTTAATTTTAGCTAAGTGTAAGTAGAAATCTGTTCATCATAGCACTGTAGATGATTTCACACACATTGTTATTGTAATTAAAAGAGAAAACTTGTTTTGCACATTTTGATTGCCTAAGCCGAAAGTAAAGTTTCGATTCCTGTGAAAAGAGGGTATCTTAGACAAAGAATTTCAGCCAATTATTGTAACAAATTGCTTGTGGGAGAAAACCTAGGCGTATAACTGTTAGGTTGTATTATAACCTTGGAACAAACCGCGAAGATAACATGTAACTATTCACACATTCAGCAGACATCCATATGCGTTCAACTTAGACACTGTACACTTGAAGAGAGAAGAAATGGCAGAAGCTTCCACATTGCACAGACATCCACGTAAATCATACACATTTTTGATTTATGAAGCAATCGAGTCAACGCCAGAGAAAAGGGGAACCGTGGGGGAAATCTATTACTTGATCCAAAAGAAATATCCATACTACCAAGAACCTGACAAACAACGAAATTTTAAAACTTCTGTACGATTCATTTTATCCGGAAATGAATGTTTTGAGCGTGTCCATGATCGGCAAGATCAACGATATGGATGCTGGCATGTTGCGCCATCATTTAAACTTACCATGGAACATGGAACATATCTTCTGTTAAATAGCATATTTTTGCCTAATACCAGTTACATTGAAGCCGCACAGACTGTCGCGTCTGCTGATATACCTGCACCCTCCATTCATCAAGACCAGATGCAAGATAGACATAACTACTATGATATGTATCAAAACTTATATGGCCAATTCCAATGTGGATGTGAAAACAACCAACAACTGTACGTACCTCTAGATGTCTTGTTTGAAGAAGCCACTGCAGATCCATATGACGGCCTCACGGAGATGTGTCTGATTCCGGATTCAACAGTTGCCTCAACCATGGATGATACTGTTGTGCCTTCCTGGAGTGCGTTGTTGCAGCCAAATCAGTTTTGACTTCTACAAGAATGATAAATACAAATTTCGTTATGCCTTTACTCAAATTATATATGTGTACATTAATAATATACACCATTTGTTAGCCAAATGAGTGGATACAGCTTAACATTGCAGACAGCCTTACATGTAGCGTGCACAAAGACATTATTTCCTATAACAATATACTACATGATGAACCATTACTACACATTGGTGACGGAGTCCTAAATCATAGATTATTATCGTTTTTAAAGTATCATTTCAACATGTTGCACTAACTGTAACACACACACACACCTCATTGTTTAGCATTCAACATATAAAAACAAAGTGTCGCCCACATATGACGTGGGAACGTGGTCATGTCCCAAGGCGTCCTTAAAAAGGTTACCGATGCAAGCCCCACCCCCAACCGACGTGCGCGCTTGAAACAGTATTGGCTGTGCCGTAGCTTATTGTTACGGTCAGTGCAGTGTGTCATGCGCGCGCGTTGGTGGGGCGGTGCGTGAACAGCGCTGGAGGCCAATGTTCATTCAGTGGTAGGGGTGTTTGCGTGCATTTCACGGTGCCTTAACATGACGTCACACTTATTTTGTTCGCTCATTGGCTGATCGTCCGTTTTGGCCGTGGGCACACGTCCGTTTACAAAGTTTAGATATGTACGTGTGTAGAAGTGAATTTGTTTCGCTTCCATATCATAACTTTCAGCCATGATATGCGTACTGGTAGCAGCACCATGGAGGGACATGTATTGAACGCACAGCATACACATCGTTTTGCGCATGCGCTAAGATTTAGTCCACACATTCGTGACGTGCGCGCGCAACAGACATTGTGCGTGCACATTATTATGTATACAGGCACCGGAACAAACATATCAGTAGTAATGCCAGCAACGCCATTTGAAAAATGAGATAGTTCTGTATCTGTAGTTTTATCCTTGCAGTTTAAACATATACGTAACTTATGCGTGAATAGCCACAATCATTTAGAGATGTGTTAAGCGTTGTCATGCTGAAACATAGATAAATGTGGCATCTTTGAACATAATGTGTTTGCTGCATTTCACAGATGTCGAGGATGAATACATGGGACCAATGTATGATTTCAGATGGGCCAATCATTATATTAGATGATTGTGACGACTAGCGAACAACTATTATAATAAATATGTAACAATGCTTTCAATGATTGGTGCGCAGATTAACAATCACTACATAATGTTATCCTATTGTGCAAATATTTACTATTCACTTAATTATCATAATGATGTTGGTAAGCACTGAAGTTAGAGCTTATATTGATATTTTTTTCTTTTCTACTAACATTATATGTATTGCCATGTGATATATGCAACCAACATTATCACTCAGCAAACACATTAATCTACTATATATTATAATCTCACATGTGACTTGTCAAAGAATGTAAATGCTATTGTATAGTGGTTAAAGTGAAATAAGGCGCAAACAAATAAAAAGTGAACACTAATAATCCTCCCCATGCTCCCCGTGGATTTTGTGTGTTTTTCAAAGAATGTAAATGCTACATAACAACTCGTAGACATTGTATCTGAACATACACAATAACAATAGAGAGGTGATAAAAACTTTTTAGTCGTGTGAATGTTATATTATCACCTAAGTTGTAGTGGTAACCTAACATGCATGAGCTAATGAATGTTAGGTACAGATCATTAAACCATGAACATTTGTGTGTACATTTAATTCACATGAGTAACTATAGTATAGTGTTATTAGTAAACGTTCAACACATACATAGCTAAGTGACACCAATGATAAAAGCAACATTATTATGTTGGTTTATATTATTTCTGATAGAAATACATGCATCACACAAAAACTAAAACACACACACACTATGTTGCTGAAATGTGTGCGTATGCAAAAGTCTACTTCATTTATGTTCATATGTTGACAGTAGTTATAAAGGATCATGATCATTATGAATAACTAACGTGAATGAAATAAAAATTTTATTAACTACATTGTCATTGTGTTGAATGATTTAGGAAAAGTTGAGAATCCAAAGAACTATACTTTGGAATGGTTTTAACATTTTGACAAATGTTAGATGAACGTCAAATCAACACACATCTTTCACGTATACATACACATGTGACAATGTAGTAATCAACATGAAGATGAAGTGAGAGAAGAAATAATCACATACATTGCAATGTTAATGATGTTTAACACATTTGGTCTTTTCATACAAACATGCATTGAGTGTTAACATCGCTCATGTGCATGAATGGATGTTGTTACGTTGCCAAAATTACATGTTATGTAATGTACGTAATGATTTGAAAACACATTGCACAATAACCACCAAGTGTAGATAAACACACGGACACAATACAGAAACTACATATTTCAATTGTCACATCTTTTTCATTACGTTCTCTTTCTACATCCTGTAACTATACCTGTATCGAGGTTTGCACATCTTATGACAGATGTGAATTCAAATACATGCCATGAGCAGTCCTTGGAGTGATATACCTTGAAAAAGAAAACATGAATGAATATAAATCATTGTCATGATATGTTCATTAAGGTAAGCAACAGACAGAAGTGACAATTTTGTATGTGATATGAAACAAAATCTAGAATACGTCAAATATGATCTTAAATAAACAATAGTCTACACATCATTGTGACACACATGTCACACTCCAAAAGGAAAATTGTATGTAACCATACTGCACTAGCTATTGGCTATCGACATAGTAGGTTTATTGTGTATGCATAACCAAAAAGAGCATGTACAGAAAATATAGATTTAGTACACATTATTTCCTCACGTACACACAACACCTTTTAGTGGTAAGAAGTATAATACAACCTGTTGATGAATGACATACCGGTGCCACATTCAATTGTCCACACAGCAGAGAAGGGAAAGGTGTGAGAACCATATTCATCTGTTTCCTAAGTGAATGGTATTTGGACACATGTATTTATCATTACAATGAATAAATACATCTATGTAGTACTATGAACATATATGTATTTGCTTACATGAAAAATATGTGTTTATGACATTCCGACGTGTCTCAGTGTCAGCTGGTAAATTTATGGGATGCTCCTCCTCCAAGCCCTGATGTATGTCGGTTTCTAAATTATTGCGGAGTGCCAGATTGTGCAAAATGCAACATGCAATTATAATATCTGAAACTTTAGCAGGCTTATATTGAAGTGCCCCACCAGTTCTATCTAAACACCTGAATTGTGTCTTCAGAAGCCCAAATGTCCTCTCTATGACAGATCGTGTAGATATATGTGCCACGTTATACCTCTCCTCTGCTTCACATTGAGGGTTTGCCACCAGGGTCAACAGCCATGGCCTAATTCCGTATCCTGAGTCACCTATAATCCATCGTGCACAAAAATGATACAATTTGTGTTATAAATTATTACATTCAACAGTTCATAGAAAAAATAGAGTTGTTTCTTAACACATCATAATATGTACTCACCCACCAGCCAACCAGGTCCAAAATAGCCTTCTTCCAAAGCATGGAAGACTGATGAGTTTCTCAGGATAGAGGAACCGTGACTGGAACCAGGGAATTTGGCTACCACATGCATAATCTTCATCGTGGCATCGCATACCACCTGTACATTCAGGGAATGGTAGTGCTTATGGTTGCGGTAAGCATGCTCACTCTGACTAGGCGGGATCAAAGCAACATGGGTGCAATCTATTGCACCCATCACACATGGTATCCCGGCTATGGCATAAAAGCCATTCCTCACTTCCAGCCACTCTGTGTGCTCTGTAGGAAAATGAATATAATTCCTAGCGCGTCTATTCAGTGCACATAGAAACTGGGTAAAGGCCCTCGAGAATGTAGATTGCGATACCCCGCCCACTATGCCCACAGTTGTCTGGAATGACGCGGAGGCAAGATATTGTAATGAGCACAGCATTTTAACAAGCCCAGGGACTGCACGACCTCTGGCTGTCACAAAATCTACATCTCCCCGTATCTCTTCATAAAAATCTAAGATTGCTGCTGAACTCAAACGATAGCGACTTATAATCTCCTCCTCACTCATCCCATCTAACATGGTTCTCTCCCTGTACAAACGAGGACGAGGCACAACTTCTCTCCTCTCTCTTCTCCTCTCATCTCCTTGCCCTCTCCCTCGCCCTCTCCCTCTCCTCTCTGCATCCCTGTCCCTGTCCCTGTCTCTGTCCCTTCCTTGGCCTGTGACATCCTGATTCTCAGGGTTAGATGTATCACTTGACTTTATTCTGTAGTTTGTTCAGAATTGCATGAATGTAAGGTAATTCTAATTATTGTTTAAATTGTAATGTCTCACACAATTCACCCCCCTGCTATTACTTGATTTTAATCAATCAATGCATTCTTTACATTGATTTAATTTCATACATATTTTAATTTGTTTTATTACCTTAGCAGGTAGAGGTTAATAGAATACCATTTGGTAAATAGTATTGTCACCTCACCTCCCTGTAAGGTTTATTGTGGTTGTTGCAATTAGTGACATAAACATCTGATGTAACAAATTGTTTCTTCACTGGCAATGTATTTGCCATTTTCTGCTTTGACTTCTGGTAGGAGCTCATTACGGGTGTGGTTACACTCACCAGGTGAGCAAACTCCCTATGTCCATCATGGGAGTTACTGCTAGCACCGTGAGTGTGATGTCACTTCCGGGTGGGCTTGTATTTCAGTCGACACAGCAGCAGGTAATGTTCACTCTTTGAGAAAGGCCCTTTGTGGCTGAAACGCGTTAGAGTTGCGGGGGGTGCTTCCCTCTCTCTCTTTTTAAATACCCATGGCATAATAAAGATTTTTTATAGCACAGTCCAGCCTAGTTCATTTGCTGCGCGGCCGTGACCGCTGTCTTTTCTCCCCAGTGAGGATACTTTGCCTGCAATTTCCAGTACACAGCTTGGAGCACGCCACAGACCGGACGGACTTTAAAGATTCCAGTGAGTTATTGATTTTCATTTGTTACTTCATTGCGGAGATCCCCAGGTGTTGTGGCTCATATTGTGCGAGACTCAAGGGGTCTGGGTGGGTCCACGGACTTCCCCCAGACATCCCCAGACAGTCACTGCCAGACCACAGCCCAAATAGGGGTTATTAATCTCTCTCACTCTGCCCCTCTGGACACAGCAGTATTTTTATTAACTTAGTGGTTTAAAGCCCTGCAGCACTGGCTTATTGAGCGGTGAATGTCCCTCAATGTTCTCTTTAAATAGTCCCAATAGCAATGAATGGGTACTCTACTATGCACCCCCTCTACCCTCAATGAACCCCCCCTTAACTTATACAGTACAATAAAGAGCAAAATCACTATTATCCAGATCAGCGGTCGCGGCCACGCAGCAAATAACAAGGCTAGACTGTGCTATAAAAAATCTTTATTATGCCATGGGTATTTAAAAAGAGAGAGAGGGAAGCACCCCCCACAACTCTAACGCATTTCAGCCACAAAGGGCCTTTCTCAAAGAGTGAACATTACCTGCTGCTGTGTCGACTCAAATACAAGCCCACCCGGACGTGACATCCCACTCACAGTGCTAGCAGTAACTCCCATGATGGACAAAGGGAGTTTGCTCACCTGGTGAGTGTAACCACACCCGTAATGAGCGCCTACCAGAAGTCAAAGCAGAAAATGGCAAATACATTGCCAGTGAAGAAACAATTTGTTACATCAGATGTTTATGTCACTAATTGCAACAACCACAATAAACCTTACAGGGAGGTGAGGTGACAATACTATTTACCAAATGGTATTCTATTAACCTCTACCTGCTAAGGTAATAAAACAAATTAAAATATGTATGAAATTAAATCAATGAAAAGGATGCATTGATTGATTAAAATCAAGTAATAGCAGGGGGGTGAATTGTGTGAGACATTACAATTTAAACAATAATTAGAATTACCTTACATTCATACAATTCTGAACAAACTACAGAATAAAGTCAAGTGATACATCTAACCCAAATGTTATTTAGGACACAATGTATATACACTTATAACAATTTTGGTTGCTTTGTTGCCAATCATATGAATATTAAGGAACTTAAAGTATGATTTTACTGACAGTTTTTTCAGATCATCACAACGTTCAATGAGGTCAATCCAAGGAAATAATAAGATGAAAACAGACAATGAAAATAATAACAATAAATACACAATAATATCCAACAAATGTTGAACAGTGAAAATGCAAACAACAAGATGAATTGTTTCCTAACATTATTACCCAGTATTTGTAAACAAAAACTTATCTTCATCTAATTATCAATCAGTGGTTTACTATTCAAAGTATGAAAAACGAAAACCACAGAAAAGCTTATTAAGATTTTGTCTAGCTAGTCATATGATCTTAATGAATAAAGACCTAGGTATTAATAATACATGGTAGATTTCAAATTGATCAATAATCATCTCTTTTTAAAAAATGATCAATAATCAATTATTTATATATATGTGTTTATAAGTTGATTTGATTTACAAAGATATTATAACAGAACGAGAACAAAAGGAGCAGCAACTGATTTTAACGGAACAGGGGTTGCCAGGGAGGAGAGAAAAAAACACTTAAAGAAAGTGTTTTATCTCCCAGTCTATATTAATTCCTTTTGGTGACATGGTGTCCATAGTGAATATCCAGAACATCTCCTTTTGATTAAGGATGTTCTGTCGGTCACCTTGTCTGACAGGGGGTGGGATACTGTCTATCCCACTGACTGTTAACAAATCCAGTTTGCCCAATGGGCATTCTAAAAAATGTTTTCGTTTTTCATACTTTGAATAGTAAACCACTGATTGATAATTAGATGAAGATAAGTTTTTGTTTATGATCGGTATGTTCAAACAAATACTGGGTAATAATGTTAGGAAACAATTCATCTTGTTGTTTGCATTTTCACTGTGCAACATTTGTTGGATATTATTGTGTATTTATTGTTATTATTTTCATTGTCTGTTTTCATCTTATTATTTCCTTGGATTGACCTCATTGACCGTTATGATGATCTGAAAAAACTGTCAGTAAAATCATACTTTAAGTTCCTTAATATTCATATGATTGGCAACAAAGCAACCAAAATTGTTATAAGTGTATATACATTGTGTCCTAAATAACATTTGGGTTAGATGTATCACTTGACTTTATTCTGTAGTTTGTTCAGAATTGCATGAATGTAAGGTAATTCTAATTATTGTTTAAATTGTAATGTCTCACACAATTCACCCCCCTGCTATTACTTGATTTTAATCAATCAATGCATTCTTTGCATTGATTTAATTTCATACATATTTTGATTTGTTTTATTACCTTAGCAGGTAGAGGTTAATAGAATACCATTTGGTAAATAGTATTGTCACCTCACCTCCCTGTAAGGTTTATTGTGGTTGTTGCAATTAGTGACATAAACATCTGATGTAACAAATTGTTTCTTCACTGGCAATGTATTTGCCATTTTCTGCTTTGACTTCTGGTAGGAGCTCATTACGGGTGTGGTTACACTCACCAGGTTAGCAAACTCCCTATGTCCATCATGGGAGTTACTGCTAGCACCGTGAGTGTGATGTCACTTCCGGGTGGGCTTGTATTTCAGTCGACACAGCAGCAGGTAATGTTCACTCTTTGAGAAAGGCCCTTTGTGGCTGAAACGCGTTAGAGTTGCGGGGGTTGCTTCCCTCTCTCTCTTTTTAAATACCCATGGCATAATAAAGATTTTTTATAGCACAGTCCAGCCTAGTTCATTTGCTGCGCGGCCGTGACCGCTGTCTTTTCTCCCCGGTGAGGATACTTTGCCTGCAATTTCCAGTACACAGCTTGGAGCACGCCACAGACCGGACGGACTTTAAAGATTCCAGTTAGTTATTGATTTTCATTTGTTACTTCATTGCGGAGATCCCCAGGTGTTGTGGCTCATATTGTGCGAGACTCAAGGGGTCTGGGCGGGTCCACGGACTTCCCCCAGACATCCCCAGACAGTCACTGCCAGACCACAGCCCAAATAGGGGTTATTAATCTCTCTCACTCTGCCCCTCTGGACACAGCAGTATTTTTATTAACTTAGTGGTTTAAAGCCCTGCAGCACTGGCTTATTGAGCGGTGAATGTCCCTCAATGTTCTCTTTAAATAGTCCCAATAGCAATGAATGGGTACTCTACTATGCACCCCCTCTACCCTCAATGAACCCCCCCTTAACTTATACAGTACAATAAAGAGCAAAATCACTATTATCCAGATCTGGATAATAGCGCTTTTGCCCACTAAAAATAAAATATTTTCAAGCTAGCGTAAAATAAATTAAAGTTGTATTTCCCCTGCCAGGATTAAGGTCACCCTCACCCTCATCTTTGTCCTCCGTGTCTTCCGTGGGCAGGAACATTAAAATAAAAAATACTAACTACTGGCCAGTAAACCCTTAATTACTGTAGCGGTTAGTAACGGCTATAGTAATTAAGTGGTTAAACCCCCCAATACCCACCTGGGAGGACTAAACACCCTCCCTGGGGCAACTGCCCCCTTCCCCTCTACCCCCATCACTACAGATACAAATGGGCAAAGGCACTTGTAGCCAAAAATGGCTAATAAAAAATGGCTAATAGCATGTTTGCCCATTTGTTTGCAAAACAAGAGAAAGACACAATAAAATAACATTGGCATAACAGATGGGCTTGGATTTCCACAATGGCAATGAATGGGCAACCAAAAAGAATCAAGTAAAATACATCACAATGAAGTACAAACAAGCATTTGCCATTAAATCCATTGGTTGTAACTGTGGTAAAGCATGCCCACAATATGGGCATGGATTGCCACAATGTCAATGAATGGGCAACCTAACAAAAATCAATAAATACAATACTTAACAATTAAATAAAAACAAGCATTTGCCAAAACATGCATTGCTTGTCACTGTTCTTATCTTTAGCATGAAAGGGGCATAAATAAACACAATGGCACACTTAAATAAAAGACAATCAATGGGTTTCTTACCTATTCCGGGCTTCACCCTCCTTATCCTACTGTGGCACCAACTCTTGACCCACGATGCGCTGCTCCTCAACAGCCTGATGCGAAGAAGCCCATGATCCTCTGTTTATTAAAGAGGAATCTCTGTTGAGTTCTTTCTTTTTTTCTTCTCTCTTTTCTTCTTTATTCTATACTTGTAATCCAAAGGGGCCCAGAGATGTTGCTCCAATGGCTTCTTGGGCTCAAATGAGACAGAACATGTATCCCCGCAAAGTTTAAATCTCCGGTCATGTGACACAGTAGATTTAAATAATGCAGAGTGATACAGGCACCAATTACCGGGACTTGTATCTCGTGAAGCAGAGGGTTCCCGGGGCTTAAATTTATGCGGTTCAGCTTCGGAGACCCCTGCTTCAATACTGTGTTATTAAAATCAAATAAAAACAGTGTGATTGCTTGTAACACATACCTAAAAGAGAGCGCAAAAAAAGGGGGGTTGTAATTAAAAAAAAAACACTTTTAATAAATTACGAACAATACAAATAATAAGATGTACCACGCTGTCCACAATATCCGTTTCCGCCAACCAGTCAGATGAAAAAAAAAAAGCAGTCCCGCTGGATGATAAAAGTCCCGTCATGCCGAGACCACAGAAGAACTGATATGCAGAGTATAGGTATGGTGGCTGCCGAGCTCCAAACAACCTCCAAACACAAACAGGCAAAGCAGGGAACCAACGTTGGCATCTGACATCAGAGCGTCCCACCTGGTACCAAAGTAACCAGTATCACCTCTGATTGCTTGTAAGAGCTGTGCAGGGAGATGCAGCTCTCTCTGTGCAGCTCTTAAAGACTGCAGGCATATCGTATCGGCAGAATTTAGAAAACTACAGCGATAAAGACACTGCTATCTAGAGCGGTTTGGCATTTTCCTACCTCACGGTTTTTGACTTTGCGATAACTCTTTCTGAATACCGTGATAACAGAAATATCAGACCATGAGGTAGGGTCACGCAAACCTTTCAATTTGACAGTAATAACATCGAAGCTACTAGATTAAGCCCCACTGTATTACTTTCTCTTGAAAACGGTGATAGTAAAATATCTTCCATATGCTGCAGATTATGTTTCAGGGATGTTTATACTAACACGTGAAACAATTATGAAGAAATTACAATATGTGATTTACTTAACACCCTCTAAATAGTTCTATTGAGACCATCGAGACCACAAGCACTTATCACAAAATTGGAGCAAAGTATTTTGATACTCTTAGACTAGGAGATACAAGATGAAAATCATACCTTAAATTGTGGTCCAAAATTGCTTTTATACATGCTTTTATACATCACTCTCTTTCATAGAAATGTATTCAGTACCAATAAGTAACATGAGACCAACAAGATAATTGACGGAATACATGAGATAAAGTGCAGATGAAACCAAGCAGCCATAAAATGTTGTATTTAGGATTCATCATGCACTAGTGTGCATAAAATATTTTTTTACTCCTGGTTTAACATTTCTAGATGAATACGTCCACATTTATTTAGTATTTGCCTTTCTCTGATGATGGATTCAGTTCTGGACTGTTTTATTTGTGTTTAATGCCTAAAAAGTATTTGTAATTGTTGAGTTTTGTTTGAGGAAATGGATTTCCTTTACTCCACTTAAAAAAAAAAAAAAAAAGAATCCAGAAAGACTACTGTACAATGGCAAACTCAATACATGTTTCTCTAATGGTAAAATCACAGGGTAACTAATGACTGCAATATGTGAAAATCAGACTAGGATTTTGTTGTCTGCACTGGAAACTAACATGTATGCCGGATGGTTTTGCATGGTCATTGGGATTTTATTTAGTTATTTTCTAGACTAACTCTTTAAATTGTGCCCAACCAGTCTATTCATAGCAAGCTCTTCTTAACAATAGCACTTATTCAGTAGGCTTTGAAGATTCTTCCTCATGTTTAAAATTTGAATCATACTGTATTTATTGGAATGGAGCAGAACATTTAACCCAGTAAGTACTTAAACATGCATTTGTTTCCAGGCGGGGAGGAGGAGTGCTCTTTTCTGATTTGCAAAAGTCTCAAATGACATTATCATAACACTCATTTTTCTGTTGTACTAAAACAGAGCAGTTACTGTGACTGTACTTCATAATAACCCCTTTGCTACCAGCGGAGACTGCATCATATTTTTTTATAATGCATTGCAGATCCCTCTGGCAGCATTGTAATTTCATGAAAGGTTAGGCTACTGGGAATAACTACTATAGTGAGAAAAGAGACATGTGACTGCACATGGAACAGTAGAAAACTAGGTACAGAGGTGCAATACTTCGGGTTTGTGATATTACATACAAGTAAAACACAAAGAGGGAAAGAAGACAAGCCCTCAATAGAAATGTGCACTCTTATGTACATACTGTATGTAGAAAGACTTACTGTTCCCATGACCAATATTAGCAAATCAACCATCAACCTTTGTGCATACTACTGTAGGAAATGTAGTTTTACCAAATATAAATAAGAGAGATTGGCATCTATCTTTCCCAAGCATAACTTGCTGACTGGGCATAATTAAAGGACATATTATTGCCCTTTAGACTTCATTTCTGAAGACTCTTTTGCAGAGAGATTCACAATCTTCTCCCAGCACAAAAGATGTATGCTAAAGTACACTGATGTGAATTAATTACTGTTCAGTGTTATCTGAAGACTATTATCAGGTATAGAGTACAGTATATTGGTTATTAGAATATATATTGCACAAATATAGATACCTTCTCCTAGCACAGGTCTATTATTCTAGAATATTTATATTTACACTAGGGAAATAGTAATACTGGCACTTATTCTAAGTATTATCGCTCTTTTTTCAGAACAATCGTCACATATGTTTCTAATAGACACCTAACCAGCAGTCTCTCAGCAGTCTTCTTTTTTTTTTAAATGTACATAATGTAATAAAAGTTAGGTTTTATGGTTTGCATTACATGGTCCACTATAATTTTGGTTCACAGTAGTATAGACCATTTCAAATTATCATTATGAAATACCTATAAGTGCATATTTCTATTGAAGGTGTGTCTTCTCTTTCTCTTAGGGCCTTATTCAGAAAGCCTCGATAAGGCCCTTATCGAGCACTTATCGACCAAAATGGCTACTCGTATTCAGATAGCCTCGATAAGTGCTCGAAAACGGCCTGTATCAACGCAAAATTTTATCACCATCCAAAATTCGCCAACTGAGCGGTGATCAGCCACTTATCGACCATTTTCGGAGGGTTGATAAACTTGGCGATTCAGAGACCCGCGAGTCGGCTGTTGCGGCTTATCGCAGCCCATCGCAGCCTTAAAAGGCGTTCTTCTCCCCAAATCCAATTCACCACAAAACTTTTGGTAAATTGGTGGGGAGATGGCCTCGATGAGCTGCGATGTGTCGGGACATAGAAAAAATCAGGCCCCTTTCCTGCCTCGGATTGATGCCGGGGGTCTCCGGAGCTGATAGCCATTAATAGCAACTCCGGACCCACCCCCCGGCATGCATCCGAGGCAGGAAACATGCATGTACAGCAACTTCATTACCTTAGCGGCTAACCGCTAAGGCAATGAAGGGGTTAAACACCCGTGCCAGGCTTACTGTAAAAACATACAATACAATACAATACTGTGGCTAGCGGGGGTGGGTGAAGAGGGAATTTGGCCCTTAGTGGCTGTTAAGGCATTGCGGTGGGGTTGCGGGGGAAGTTAACCCCTTCATTACCTTAGCGGCTACCCACCCGCAAGGTCTAAACACCCATCCTTAGGGCTAATACCCCCTTCACCCACCAGTGATGCCTAAACACCCACCCCAGACTGACTATACCCACCCTATACCCATTGAGTAGTATAGTGGTACATCATATAATAATAATATGGGCATGATAAGCCTCTATAGCACTCAATGGGCACCCTAATCACAATACAGTAATACACAAGACACACAATAATAAAACGTAACTAAACTCCAAAAAATCACACGTCACTAAATACAAACAGTAGCCAGCTAATCCAATCAATACAATCAATAGCAACATCAACAATGAATGAATTAAACCATTAACCAATCTAAACAATTAATTCCGAAACCAACTCAAAATGAATAGTAACACTATCCAATCCAAACAATGAATTACTACAACATTAATGAATTTAAACAGTTAAATAAAAAGAAATTCTAACAATATCTGAACTAACCATACATTAGCTAACATAATATAACATTAAGTACAAACGAACACCAATCGCAAACCTTTTATTACATTAAGTATGAAAAAACAAACAATGACATCCACTTAATACATGAAATGCAAAAAAGCAACACCAATACCAAGCGTGAAATGCCCCCCAAATATTGTCATAATCATGTATTAATCTGTACCCTAAAGAGGTACAGATTAATACATTATCAGTCAATGTGCCTTCCCCCCAAAAATCAAAAAACACATCCAAAGATTAAACCTGTAAAAAGAGACATTTACAAACATTGAATATATTACTTACCATTAGAAGCGGTGGCCCTATGACTCCCGGGGAAACAGGAAGCTCACGTACCTTGAAGGCCTCCAACAGCATCCGATGCCATCCGCCATGAAGATCCGGCTCAGGTACCCCAATCTTCTCTTTTCTTTCTTTAATCACCTTCTTCTATCTTCATCTGTCACCATTTCTTGTTCTTCTTTATCTTCTTTCTTCATCTGTCAATCCAAAATACCCCATATTAAATCCCAGCCGATGTTGTCTCGTCGGCTCCTTGGGCTCAAATGAGGCGTCACGGCCTTAAATAGGGCTTGTGACGTCACATTTAGCCTCAGTCTGGGGTGGGTGCTTAGGCCTTAGTCAAGGTGGGTTAACCGCTTAATGACTATAGCGGTTAGTAACCGCTAAGGTGATTAAGGGGTTAGGGGCCATTAGAATGTATTTATTTTGTATATATGCTTTCTGACAACGGAGGACAGAGGGACCTGCTGTTGTGGTAAATATAACTTTATTTATTTATTTTATTTATGTATGCTAATGCAGTGTTTAATAATGGGCAAATAATCTATTATCCAAATCTGGATAATAGTTATTTTGCCAATTACTGTACTGTATGGGTTTGGGCAGAGGGGGGGGGGGTGTATTGATGTTTTTTAAATATTTATTAAAATACATTTCTTTAATAGTCTAGAGGTGCAGGGGGTCTCCGGAGCTGAACCATGTTGGTTTTATGTCCGGGGACCCCCTGCTTCCCGAGATACAGGCACCTTTATGGGGTGCCGGTATCCCTCTGCATTGAAATGTCCCGCGTCACGTGACCAGGACATTACCTTGCATAGGAGATACCGCCACCCCATAAAGAGAGGGCCTGTATCTCGGGAACCAGGGGGTCCCCGGACATAAAACCAATGTGGTTCAGCTCCGGAGACCCCCTGCACCTCTACACTATTAAAGAAATGTATATTTAAATAAATAATTTTCGGGCGACATTCCAGCTGGGAGAGGCGGCTCTCTCTGAGCCGCTCTCTCTGCAGCAGAAATGAATCGCCGGTTCAGGCCTTTTCAGAGGGTTGATGCTATCGCTGGCAGCAACTCGCCCGTTTTGGGCATTTTGCTATCACTGTTAATCGAGCCTTTCTGAATACCGTGATAGCAACACCCAAAAAAACGGCATTTTACATTCCCTGGCGATTTTTTTTATCAACCCTCTCTGAATAAGGCCCTTAGTGTTTTGCACTATAATGAGGACCTATTTAAAATGCTCGGTCTTTGGTCCTTGGGCAAGTCACACCTTCCAATAATTTGGACATTGAAACAAATATGGTTCTGATTTTTTTGCACCAGATTTGCATTAAAGATGTTGAGGTTGAATTATGGTTAAACTTAAATGGGGGAGGTACTGTTTCTAAACATAGTAATGCTTGATTCTTTTAGGAATTGACATTGGTTCACAAACTGAGTCAGGGGGTGTGTACTTCCTTCTTTCTCTGCATAGAAGAGGTATAAAATCAGTAAATGATTTATAATTTTTGATATCTTTGAATAAAAATAGGTACTTGTTTATAAGATAAAGGGGCCTATGCAGTAAAGGTACATTAAAAAAATCGCCCGTCCATTTAAATCGTCGTTTTTGTGAGTGTTCCTATCAAGATATTCAGAAAGCATCGATTATCTGTGATAGAAAAATTCACAAACTGGGCGAGTTGCCGGCAGCGTTAAGATCGCCTCTCTGAAAAGGCCTAACCGGCGATTCCTTTCTGCTGCAGAGAGAGCTGCTCAGAGAGTGCCGCCTCTCCCCGCGCAAATCTCGCCAAAAAGTGATATTTAGTAATATACATTTTATTACTAGTTTAGATGAGCAGGGGGTCACCGAAGCAGAACCACGTTGATTTCAGGTACCTTGCTTCCCAAGATACAGTCCCCGTTATGGGGTGCCAGTATCTCCTATGCATTTGATTCCCATGGTCACGTGACGTGGGACGTTTACATGCATAGGAGATACCGCCACCCCATAACAGGGCCTGTATCTCGGGAAGCAGGGTATCCCCGAGGCTGAAATCAAAGTGGTTCAGCTCAGGAGACCCCCTTCTCATCTACACTATTAATAACAATTACATTAAAGCAGCTTCTTTATCTTAGTGGATATCCACTAAGGCAATGAAGGGGTTAAACACATGTGTCATGCTTATTGTGGGTAAAGAGGGTGGGAGAAGGTGATATTTTGTCCTTGAGGGATGTTTAGGCCTTGTGGGGAGTTTGCGGGGGAGTTAACCCCTTCATTACCATAGCGGTTAATACCGCTAAGGTGATGAAGGGGTTAACCCCTCCCACTACCTACTTGGTAGGCCTCCCACCACAGCTACCCACAATAAAATAAAATACTCACAACAGGCCCACTACCCACCTCCTAGGACACCAATAAACATTACAATAGCTAATAAACACCAAGAAACTACCCACCCACCCCCTGTGCCAACACATAAAACCATTCTTTATTATTTTACACACAGGATTCATACCACATGCTGGCGGGGTCTCCGGGTGGTCCCCACGGGTGTCCACAGTGCACCCCGAGGAGTACCCACAGGTTTCTGGGAGCCCTTGGGTGGTCCCCGCTAGGCTCTGTGGGCCACCAGGTGATCCCCGCGGGTCCCTGTGGGCCTCAATGGGGTCCATGGGTGGTCCCCATGGGTGTCTGGGGGTCCCTGGGTCATACCCAGGGGTGTCTGGTGCCCATCAGGTGGTTCCCATGGGGATCTGGGGATACTTGGGGGGTCCCCGTGGGTCTCTGGGGGCCCCATAGGAGTCCCTGGTTCCACCCCACATGTGGAAATGGGTCCTCAGGTGGTCCCCGTGGGCAACTGGGGATCCTCAGGTGGGCCACATGGGCGTCCAGGGGTCCTCGGTTGGTCCCCGTGGGTACCCGCTGGCCTGCAGTACCATTCCGTAAAGTAAAAGAACAAAAACATGGCCTACATTTCAATAAATACACCTCTCCCCCCCCACCACCACCAAATATATACAGTACAGTAATGGGCAAAATAACTATTATCCCGATATAGATAATAGATTATTTGCCCATTATTAAACACATTCGCCATGCAGCATAAATAAAGTAAATAAAAACCATTTTACTAACCCCTGCCAATGTGATGGGCATCCTCGTCAGCTTACTTCAGGTCCATGTCCTCCGTTGCCAGAAAAAATACATAGCAAAATACATTCTAATGGCCCCTAACCCTTTAATCACTTAACGGTTAAAAACTGTTATAGTAATTAAGGGGTTAACCCACCCTGCCCCGTTACCCACCTGGTGTGACGGTTCAGGAGATTCCTTCCCCTCCATGTGTTTCTGGCGCTGCGCTTCCTCCTGCCTCTCATGACCCTTCCTTGCCTCCCCGTTCTGTTCTCCCTTCCTCCTCCTGCATCCGTCCCTCTGCGGCAGCCCCTGACGCACTCCCAGTGTCTGCGCGCGTTCTAAGCAGGGCATGCACGTCTTCCCAGGCTCCCGTTCCCCTTTACAGTGCTCCCCGCTCACGGTCTCCCTCTGCTCCCGCTCCGGTCCCCTTACCTCCTGCAGACCCTCCTCCGGTTATCCCTCCGCCCTTGGAGGGTGCCCCCGCAGCGCTCAGTGCTCCTCTTGACACAGCCTGTGCGCGCACACTCTAACCTTACAGAGGGCGCGCGCACACGCTCCTCTTGTAAGCCTTCTCAGACATCTGGCTCCTCCTCTGATGCTTTACAAGCTATCTCCCTCTCTGCCTCACCTGTCTCCTCCCTCTCTCACCTATCCCTGCTGCCTCTCACTCAACCCTCTGCTCTTTCTCTCTCTCCCATAGGTGTTCCCTCCTTTATTACCCCTGTCTGTCCTCTCACTCATTGCTCTGCATAGTTCTTTGTAGGAAAACAAGAAAAACAAGAAAAACAGGGGGAGCACAGGTTGAGGGACTATACAGAGGTTTAAAACACTGTGATGGTTATTGACTGTGATGTATAATGAAGTGTAAAATATCATGAACACTTACACGGCCTTGTGTAAATGCTTTCACATCAAGGTATCTTTACTCTTTCTTCTCTCTCTTCTATGTTCTCTCCGTGCGATCGTTTCTTCTCGTCTGGTCCAAAGGAAGGCTTCTCTAGTTTTTTCTGCAGGAAATAGCTTGTGGTGTTGTCCTCAGAGTAAAATACAGTAAAAAACAAATATGTGAGGGACAAGAAAGATTAAGTATATAATTACTGAGGTAGACGGTTATGTTAAATCAAAACGCAGAGAAATGCTGCATCCACTCACACGGGCAAGCGTGAGTGTCCTCTGGAGGGAAGTGTCTTTGATGGCACTTCACTGCAGGGCTGTCATGCACTCCTCCTGTCTTTCACACTGAATAGTGGGAAAAAAATGAAGGGGCAGAGGTAGGTTGGAATATAACCATAAATAATTATAAGAAAACTCACACGGCCATGTGTGAGTATAGACTGAAGTTGGTATCTCTTCTCCCCTATATGGAACTCCAAAGGTAAACCTTCAGCTGAGTGTGGAAGTCACTCAGAGTGCCTTGTTAACACAGTGGAACACGGGTAAAGTGATCGTGATCTTTAATAATACAATCAATAAACAGAACCCCAACAAAAACGTTTAAAAAAGCACTTAGTCAAAATGACAAAAGAGCTGGGTGATCGTGAAAACAGCCAGTCTTTCAGGAAAAGTTTGTGCAGGGTACTTAAGTGCGCAGCTAACTCTCCGCGTCCGGGTGCTGTGCTGCGTTCCTATTTCCTGCTCCTGACGGTGGCTGAGGTGGTAAAAAAGTACTCAGGGATTGTAGCAACGCGTTTCGCCCTTCTTGGGCTTCCTCAGGCTCCGTAGAAAGGTATGGCTGGGGTCATAGCTATATGTAGGGATACCTCAGCCAATCCGATCCTGTCCCTGAGTTCCTCCCTTCTTGCTGTGTCATAGGTCCATTCGGTCTTCTCAATTGTTGTGTATTAAAAACGGAGAGCGCTCAAAGATCGCGCTTGTACTTATACCAAATTAAATCGCTTAATATTTTCTTGGTCTGCTAGCATAATTATGATAACAATAAAACATGAGTTATTAACAAAATAAATTCGGTGGTCATGTAAACGAGTATTTAACTCTAAAAGTATTTAACCCTAAAATACTTTGCTATATAAACCCCAAAGGGATGCAAGGGTTTAAAAAGTTACTTGATTAAACTATTGAAGACAAATGGATATTTCAAGGTGGCAGTTACAGTACAAAGAAATATAAAAATATTAAATAGATATCACAACTTTCAACATATATAAATCAAAAAATTCTAATGGCATAAAAGTCATGATACATAATGGAATTTCTTAATTAAAATTCTAAACATTGCTAAAACATTTTTATAGACTTGGTGCTATTTATAAACACTCAAAACAATAACTCTTTAATAAATTTTCGAAAAATCTTTTTAAAAATCTGAACATAGATGTGATAAAAAAACTCATACTGTTGGTTCTGATGATAGGTGTCGTCTGAAAAAGATAATGACAAAACAGATTAAAATCAGTAACAGTATGTGTCAGAATGGTACACAGTCATACTTAACTTCGTTCTGATAGAAATATCTGATGGTTTTTTAAAATCATACGATAGCACAAAAGTGACCCAAAAAAACCTCTTAAAGAAATGAATGTATCACAAATATTCTGTGCCTAGCGAGACATACTAGCAGCTAGATAAAGGCCCCGAGGTCTATGTCAATGTTCAGACCTTTCGGGGTTAAGGTCTTTAATTTGTAAATCCAGTATGTCTCGCGTTGGCAGAGTTGCAGGAGTCTATCCCCACCTCTCCAAAGTGGGTCCACTCTCTCGATCCCCTTGTAGCTTAAGCCTTCAGGGTTTCCTCCATGGCACAGGCTGAAATGCCTAGATACGTTGTGTGTCATCACCTGCCTGCGTATGTTGCCCAAGTGCTCCAGTATTCGGACCCTAAGAGGTCTTGACGTGAGGCCCACGTACTGGAGTCCACAAGGTGCAAGCAAGCAGGTAGACAACATATTCAGTTTGGCAGTTTATCATTTGTTTAATTTTAAAAGCCTTTTTTGTGGTGTTTGAGCTAAAGGCTGCTCTCTCCCCCTTTGCTGCTTGTTTACAGGCTTTGCAATCTTTGCATCCAAAGAAGCCTACCGGGGGGGGTAACCACTGATTCTCGTTTATTGTTTTGGTTCTCCTAAATGTACTTGGCGCTAATTTAGCTTTAATAGACTGTGCTTTCCTGAATATTACTCTAGGTATATCTGGAATATGTCCTATTAGGATTGGGTCCTTCTGGACCATATGCCAGTGCTTTCGTGCAATGTCTCGTACTTTATTGGCCTCCATGCTGTATGTTGTAATAAAAGCTGAATTAAAACTAGTGTTGCTTTCCTTTGTTTTTGTTTTTAATAAGTCGTCTCTTGGGATTGATTCCAGTTTCTTTACTGCTGCACTTATAATTCTAGGCTGGTATCCTCTCTCCAAAAATTTCCCCTCTAGTGTCTGCGTTTGTTTTTTGAAAATTTCAAGGTCCGAGCAATTCCTTTTGATTCTCTTGAACTGTCCATAAGGGATGTTGTTAAGCCACTTTGGATGGTGACAACTTGAGGACAGCAGGAAATTGTTTGCATCAGTAGGCTTAAAGAAAGTCTTTGTTTTAATTTTGTTTTGTTCTATATAAATCGTAAGATCTAAAAAGTTAATTGTGTCCTTGCTATACTCAGAGGTGAATTCTAGACTGATATCGTTTTTGTTTATGTGGTCAATAAAATCTCCTAGTAGTTTCTCGCTTCCTTTCTATAAAAACAACACATCATCGATATAACGATGCCATGAAACCAGGTTAGCACTGAAAGGGTTATTAGACCAAATTGTGTTCTCCTCCCAATTTGACATAAAAATGTTGGCAAAACTGGGTGCGAACCGTGTGCCCATCGCGGTGCCACAAAGTTGTAAAAACAGATCTTCATTAAACCAAAATACATTATGTCCTAGAATAAAATTGATGCTATCTAGAATAAAAGTGCACTGTTCCTTTTGGATGAGAGTATCTTTAGACATTACTCTTGATACTGCTTCAATACCGTCTAGATGTCTTATACATGTATATAGGGATTTAACGTCACACGTACCCAGTATGTAATCATCCTGCCAGCTAATCTCCTGTAATATATTTAGGACTTGAGTCGTGTCCTTTAAGTATGATCTGCCCGCAATTGCATATTTTTGGAGGAAAAAATCTAAGTATTCAGATAAATTTTGCGTGAGTGACCCGATGCCAGATATTATTGGTCTCCCAGCAGGGGTTTCCAAGCACTTGTGTATTTTCGGTAAAAAATAGAACACTGGTAATATGGGTTTCTCCTGATGTATATAACCCCATTCCTTCATACTGAGTATTCCTAAACTTTTCCCTCTATCTAGGATCACGTCTAGTTCTTTTTTGAAATTCTTTGTTGGATCACTCTTCAGTTTTTGCTAAGTCTTTTCATCCCCTAAGATTCTCCCCGCCTCTTGTAGATAGTATTCAGTGTCCATCACCACCACCCCCCCCGCCTTTGTCCGCTGGTTTGATGGTGATGGACTTATCATCCATTAAAACCTTCAGAGCTTCCTTCTCCTCTCTGCTGAGGTTATCTTTGAATTTTTTTGAGTTCTCTGTCAAATTCTCGAGGTCATCTGAGATTAGTTGGTGATACACCTCTAGATAATGCCCCTTACTACCACTTGGGTTAAATTTGGATTTTTCCCGTAATTTTGAGTGGACAAATTCATCTGCTACATTATTCACTAGTGGTGTATCCTGACTCGCTCCCATTATTTCCCTACTTTGTAACCTCTGTGTGTGCAGTCCTATGCCTGGCTCTCCTGTGTTTTCCAGCTTCTGTTCCTGCTCCTGCTTACCCCTGGATTTCCCTGGCTTGACCTTTGCTTGTACTGGATTACCCTGCTCTCTACTGCCCTTGAACCTTACTTATGGACACGACCTTGCTGACCTGTTATCCCTGGACTCTGTCTTACGAACATTACGATCCTGCTCTCTGTACCCCTGGACTCTGGCACACGGACATCACTATCCTTACTCTGAATCCCAAGGCGTTGCAAGTATAACTAACCATCTTTCCACAGGCCCAGCAACGCCATACAACACTCCGCGCACGCCCTCACTGCTGTGGGTGCGTGGTAAAACCCTTCCCACCTCAGTACTGGGGACTGGCCAGGTCTGCGGGCATACAGGCGTTACACCTGGGAGGCCTAACCACCCACCCCGGACCCACTATACCCACCCTGTACCCATTGATTGTTCTAGTAGTACATCATACCCATATAATATGGACATGATAAGCCACTATACCACTCAATGGGCATCTAATAAAATAAATGAAGGCCAAGATTAAACAATTATCAAACATATACCCAAACAGCTAATCAACTCCATTCAATAACTCAAAACACTAGCCAACAAATGAAATATATAAAAGCACTAGCCAACCAATTACATAAAAACACTAACCAACAAAACAATTCATTATAACCAGTAGCCAACAAAGCAATTAATTAATAAAAACCATTATCCAACAAATCAAGTCAAACAAGAGCCAAGCAAACAAAGAAATATTTTAAAACGTTAATCAATTTAAACCATAAAAATAAACAAGCCAACCATATAACACAGAATATAAGCCAAACAATCATGCCAAATCGGAAAAATAAAACTGTATAGAAAATAACCAATTTGCCAAAAAAGCAATGGCTATTACTGTATTAAACTGTACCCGAAACGGGAACAGATTAATACATTGGCAGTCAATAGGCAATCAAAAACATAAAACTAAAGAAATACAATTAAAAAAATGTAAAAAACACATTTACATACATTCAATATTTTACTTACCTTTAGAAGCATTGGCCCTTCGACTCCCAGGGAATCAGGAAGCTCACGTACCGAAAAGGCCTGAAACTCCATCCGATGCCATCCTCCATGAAGCTCCGGTTCAGGTAATTATTTCTTTATTTTCTTAATCTTCTTTCTTCATCTGTCAATCCAAAACCCCAATCGTAGATCCACAACACGATGTTGTCTCATCGGCTTCTTGGGTTCAAATGAGGTGTCACGGCCTTAAATATGGCATGTGACGTCACATTTGGGAGGGAAATGGTTCAACAGCCATCTGATTGGCTGGTAAAACCATGTGCCCGTTTTTTTTCTATGACGTCATTTAAAGGGAATGAAGGCAGCCAATCAGAATGGATGTGATTCATTTCCCTTTAAGATGACGTCCCAAAATCCAAGATGGGCAGTGTCACATGGTATTTCAGCCAATCAGATTGTGGGAACTATATCCCCAATCTGATAGGTTGTAGTACCACGTGAGGGCAGCCATTTTAGATGTAATGGCGACATGTTAAAGGGAAATGAAGCGCAGCCATTCATAACTTCACTTCCTTTACATGACGTCACTTCCAAAAAAAAAAAAGGCACATGATTCTCACAGCCAATCTATTGAGACGTCACAGGCCATATTTAAGGCCGTGACAGCTCATTTGAGTTCAAGAAGCTGGCGAGTCAACATCGTGGATTTAACATGGGGTTGGATTGACAGATGAAGATAAAGAAAGAAATGGTCACAGATAAAGAAAGAAGAAGGTGAAACCATATGAAAGAAAGAAGAATTTTGTTAGGTGGTCCGGATCTTCACCGTGGACGGCATTGGATTGTGTTTCGTGACGTCACCAGAGGAGAGCTTGCTGATTCCCCGGGATTCGGAGGGCCAACGCTAAGATCAATATTGAATGTACTGTATGTACTTTCATTTTTACAAGTTTTTCGATTGGATTTTTCTATTTTTATGTTTTTCAATGCCTATTGACTGCTAATGTATTAATCTGTACCTGTTTAGGGTACAGATGAATACAGTAATAACCAATGCATTTTTTGGTAAATGCATTTCTTCTATTAACTGTTATATTTTCTATATATGTATGTTAATTGTTTTGATTAAATTGTGTTTAATTGTGATGGCTTGTTTTGATTTGTATTTGTTTACAGATTGTTTAGAGTTTTTATTTAATGATGTAATCTGTTGGCTAATGGTTTAATTTATGTGTTGCCTAGTGGATCTATTAATTAATTGATGTGTTGGTTACTGCTTCCATATATGGAATGTATTGTTTGGTTAGTGGTGTGAATTCTTTAATTAATTGTCTAGTAGTGTGATTAATGTAATTAACTGACTAGTGGTTTTATTTCTTTAATTGCTTGGTTGGCTAGTTGTTTTATTTATTTAATTGATTGCCTATTGCTTTTAATTTTACAGTTTGGGGGTTTAGGTACTTGTTGTATACTGTACGTTTTATTATTGTGTATTTTGGATAGTCAGGCTTTTGTATTAGAGTGACCATTGACTACTATAGAACAGTAGCTTATCATGCCCATATTACTATATATGGGTATGATGTACTACTATAACAATCAATGGGTACGGGGTGGGTATAGTGGGTCCGGGGTGGGTGGTTAGGCCTTCCGCGTGGGTAGCTGGGCAGGGGTCATTATATTGCATTTTGCTATGTATGCTTTCTGGCAACGGAGGACATGGACCTGCAGTAAGCTGACTAGGACACCCTTCACATTGGCAGGGGTAACTAGAATAGTTTGTACTTACTTTATTTATTATGCTGCATGGCTAATGTTGTGTTTAATAATGGGCAAATAATCTATTATCCATATCAGGATAATAGTTATTTTGCCATTACTGTACTGTATGTGTTTGGAGGGGGAGGGGGAAGTGTATTTCTTGAAATGTAAGCCACGTTTATTTTTTTAAATACAGAAATGGTACCGAAGGCCAGTGGTGACCCACGGGGACCACCCGAGGACCCCCGGACATCCACAGGGACCACCTGAGGACCCACAGACACCTGCGGGGAAGAACCAGGGGCCCCACAGCTGTGGGGGCCCCTAGGAACTGCGGGGACCACCCAACAGCCCCCAGAAACCCGTGGGAACCCCAGACACTGCGCTGACCACCTGTGTACCCCGTTGGGGCCCGCAGGGACCATCTGGAGGCCACGGAGCCTAGCAGGGACCACCCAGAGGCCCCTAGAACCTGTGGGTACCCCCCCGGGGTGCACTGTGCGGTCTGCAGACACCCATGGGGACCACCCGGGGACCACTTCCTGCTTCCCGAGATACTGGCCCGGGTATGGGGTGCCGGTATCCCCCTACTTTGTTTAGATCGCACGTAGATTTTACATGGTGGGGTTAGCGGCACCCCATAACGGGACCTTTATCTTGGGAAGCAGGGGGTCCCCGAGGCTGAAATCAACTTTGTTCAGCTCAGGAGACCCCCTTCTCACGCACACTATGAATAAACATAAAATGTAACATAATATGAGAGAGCGCGAGAGAGAGAGAAATACAGCTTCTTAAACATCTTCTGCAATAACACCCTTCATAGAGAGGCTATTAACTTTCTCACTGCCCCAGCTCTGTAGTAACAACACTGAAACTTTCTTTCCTGGTATCCCTTCTCTCATGATACTTGTGTTTTCTTTCTTCTGTTTTTGCACACTATAAATAAAACAAAAATGTAAGCAGCTTCATTACCTTAGCGGCTAGGGTCCTCGGGTGGTTCCCTCGTGTGACAGGTGGTCCCCGCTGGCCTACGGTATTAATCCTGTGCAATAAAAAATATACAGTATATTAAAATAAATACCACCACCCCCCCTCCAGATATGGATAATAGTGCATTTGCCAATTTAAAAAATATATAAATCAGCAGCATAAAGTAAATTAAACTGGCACTTACCCCTGCCAGGATGAAGGCTGTCCTCATCCTCATCACTGTCCTTGTCCTTCGTGGGCATCAACAGCAACCGCACAATAAAAAAATAGAATCTAATGGCCCCAAACCCCTTAAATATCATAGCGGTTAGTTACCACTATAGTAATTAGGAAAGTAGAGAGCGTAGATAGAGCACAGCCAGGGATATCCTGTATATTCCATCCAGGAAGAAAGGAAACAGCCAGGCCACTCCAGAAGTAACAAAAAATAATTAATTTATTGCATGCTGAACATACAGCAAAAATGGACTAGGTAAACGCACCTACGCGTTTCGTAGTTAATGTACTTTATCAAGGTGACAAAGATGTAATAAAGCTGCTTCTTTATACTTACCCGAACTACCTCAAAGCCAATAGGATGCCACGTCACTAACTCGCGTCGCGCAGAGTCACGGCGACATGAAACGCAGTCACCTGCATCTGCGCAGAATCGCGAAGGCAGGGCGCGCACAGCCATAGGCTGGGCAGTTCAGGCAAAGTACAAGACCTTTCTTGCCCTAGACGCCACAGCCTATGGAATGACATCATCAGCGCGCATCACGGAACGTGGTCGCGCTGACGTCACATCATATTCAATAGCCTGGCTTTATTGAAACTGGACAATACTGTTAAAAATGGAAAAAACCAAAATTATTTAAAAAAACACGAATAACTTGTTGCAATAATAGTAGCAACCCTACGTGGCAGTGTACTGTGTCATTGGAAAGGAAATGGTAATAAAGATAAATAATGAATAAGCAATAAATAAACAAATAATGGTCATATTACTAAATAAGTAGTTATAGTGCTAAGCACATCTTAGTGTAACATTAGATAGTCATAACATTCATCCTACCATATAATTAAGAAGTATATACTTCTAAAGATTTTTAGTTATACATATGAACACAGTATCCATACATAAGGAAAATTAAAACACCTTGTTTATCAAGGAGAACAAAAATAGTGTGTATCAAACAATTAAGAAAGTTAACCGATATATAACTAAATAAGAAAATATTGAAAAAATGTACATAATATCTGTATAACATTAAACTTGAGTGATAACACTACATAGAAAAGAGGAATGCATTGATACAGAATTTGTTGTTATACATAAAGATCGCCTGCTAACAGAATAAATCATGAACATTGATTGGGATACACTGTAAATGTGTATATAATAACTAAAGTAAAATACAAATATAATCGCAATAAGATTAATAATCTAAGCGTTCATTAATTATGAACAATTGTGTGATTTATAATATATTATAAAACAATTTATGAAAAGAATATAGAAAACAGAAAACATTATTATAAAAAATCATAAAAAGTGACTTAAATCCCAATCAATGTTCATGCCCAGGGGTGTTCTTGTTCTCAGGGTAAAAATCCAAAAAGACCCTCGTCTATCTAGCTGTTTAATCCTGTCCCCTCCCCTTATGGGCACGGGAACATGTTCTATGCCCTGAAAGGTGAATGAGTTGCTGTTACCATATGGACAACTAGAAAAGTGTTTTGAGACGGGGTGATTTTGATCCCCGTTATTCATGACCCGTAAGTGCTCAAGGATTCTAACTTTTAAGCACCTAGTTGTCCTTCCGACATACTGTAAACCACAGCCACATTTCAATAAGTAAATGACATAGGTGGAGTTACAATTTATAAATGACTTAATAGTGTAAGTTTTCCTTGTGTTGAAAGAACAAAAGGTTTTATTTTGATTCATTTTAGAGCAAGCTTTACAATGGGAACATGGATACGTTCCATGAGGTAAAGATGATCTATCTACTTTTTTAACCCCCTCCCATGCTGCCCACCTACCCTTCCCAGGGACACCACCCCCGCTACCCAATGATTGGCACAGTGTTAAAGCATGACCATATTTATATAGCAATAAAAGGGAACGCTAAAAAACAGTCCCAAAATAAAAAAAACAGTATTACATAGAAAATAAAAATCCATTATAAATGCCAAAAAAACAATTGATTGGCACGGTGGCACACCCATGCCCTGTGGGCATGAGCTGCCACCATGCCAGACAATATACAACCTGCCAATCACCTAAAGAAGTCTCAAATTAAAAACACATTCTATTTTAATCTTAAAAATGCCAAAAACACAATTGATTGGCTCGGTTGCACGCCCATGCCCTGTGGGCATGAGCTGCTACTATGCAAGGCAATATGCAACCTGCAAAAAAAAATACAGTACAGTACATGCAGTAAAAATTGCATTACGAGCCTTAAAACAAATAAAGCCAATAAACCAATTGATTGGCACAGTACCACACAAATGCCTTGTGGGCATGGTCTGTCACTCTGTCAATCAATTGGCAACCTGCAAAAAAAAAAATACATGCTTCAAATAAAAAAGACATTACTGTACTGTACATTGCCATGAAAAAAAAAACAATAAACCAATCGATTGGCACAGTACCACAATGGCAACTTGTAAAAAAATAAATGCATCAAATAAAATACATTTACATTGGAATACAAAAGTTACAGTAAAAAGTATGTGTCTGTTAGGTAGCACTCCACATTAATGGTAAATATACAAATAAAGTTAATTGGTGCAAGGAAGCAGGGGGAACCTCTATCACCCCAAGCGGAACAGAGATATATATATATATGGCCCCAGCATGCAAAAATAGAAGCAATAGACAATAGACTATTGTCTATTTCTTCTATTTTTGCGTGCTGGGAACATATGTATATACAAAAGTTACAGTATGCCAATGCAAATGCCAACCCCCCCCCCAAAAAAAAATACAACATTATATAAAATACAAGACACCTTTTTCTTACTTTTTAATGTCTTCACCCACTGAATCTGACTCCAATGCCAACACCAGCAACAGCAGCAGCTGCCACAGCAACTCCTGGTCCATGACGCAATGATAATCAACAGCCACGGCCCACAGGTAAAATCTTTTATTCTTGCCTTCTTTCTTTTCCTCATTTGTAATTTGTAATCCATTCTGGGGTCTTTAGCTTCATCTGTACTTTTAATCCATTTTCAGGTCGCCTTTATATTCATCTGTTCTTCCAATGTCAATCCACTGGAGAGGAGATGTTGCTTGTGAGCTCTGTGCCTTCAAATGAGGCTGCAATGTAGCCTGTGACGTCACATTTGAGGGAGAAATGGTTCCCACACAATCTGATTGGCTGGGATAACCATGTGACTTTTTTTGTGTGGATGTGACGTCATTAAAAGGGAGTGAAGCCAGCCAATCAGAAAGGTTCAGCTTCCTTTCCCTTTAAGATGACATCACAAAACCCAGAATGCCTGGCATCACATAGTTTACTAGAACCAATGGGATTTTGGGACATCCTATTGGTTCTGTTTTTGCGGAAAAAGTGGTGTCAGAATGTGCATACCAGGCTGTGGACCAGAGTTACCGGTTCCCCGATAAATGTATCCGCCAATCAGGCATGATTGGCGGACACATGCCTACACATTGTCTCCCCCTGAAAACATAATCGCGACTCACAACTAGGGTACCCTGCTTCAGCACAGCCGAGAAGGAAGGTTAGTCATGGTGAAATGTGTTGTAATATATTTAGAAAAGTGGGTACCTCAGGTAACGTTATGGCTTCCCACAAACAGTGTAGGCTTTGTGGGTACCTGTCTGTACATAAGAACGGGATGGGCTATGGAAGTCCCCTGTAAAGTTTAGCAAAAACCTGACCAGTTTAGGGACATTTAAGGTTCCCGGTGCCCTAGAAACTCCATATTTTATGATTGTAAGTTTGGTGGGATATTTTGGCGAAAATGTATTCCTTATGCTTGCAGGAGTTTGGGGGGCCCGAGCTACTGGTGTCCCCTGATTATCCCCAGCATGCAGGCACTATTTGTGGGTACAGTATGCAGGGTGAATTATATTGGGGTTGCCCAATGTCCCCCAAATTCCTGGTTTTCGAGCCCAGATATCCCCAACTAATTTCCCACACATATATAAGGTTCCCCAAGGTTTATACTTTATTAAAGTATGGTTTATAGGTTGTTATACTGTATGAATAGTAGAACCATGCATTCAGCCTAAGCATTTGCATAGGAGCCAGGATGTCTGCAATGCCATCTGAGCTCAAAGCAGAACCAGGATGTCCAGAGATGTCGGGCCATTTTGTAGCAAGCAGGGGCAGAGGAATAGGCCCAAAAGTCATCTTTACTCTCTGAGACATGGTGGAGCCTGCACCTCAGGTGACCATGAGTAAGATATGGGTTGGCACGCCTCTGTCTCTGACATCATCAGCCAGATGAGCCCCGCTCTGATTGGCTTGTTGGAAAAGTTCCCATGCTCTGAGTTGTAGTCAGTGTTCATGTTAAGCATAGCACAGAAGTCTATGTGAGGACTACCCAATCAGACATCTCTCTCTAAGGGGTTCATGCAGTAAGCAGCGGAAAGGCAATTCTCGCCACTTTCCCGCCTAAAAAGCCTATCCGTATTCAGTAACGGGCGAGAAAGTGGCAAAATTCAACCAAACCGCCAGTTTGGCTGGCGGTTTTATTTTTTCCGCCGGTGGCGGGGCGAGAAGGCACTTTCCGCCTAAAAATCCAACTTTTTCCGCCACGCTGTATTCTAGTAGAGGCGAGTAGCTAAGCGGAGCTATTCGCCTCTCTAGAATACCATTTTGCTGGAGGATCAGCCACGCAAGAAAAAGATGGCAAGTTGCTGCTCAGAGGCAGCGGATGAGCGGCGGATGGGCACTTAGAAAAAAAATGCTTCTTGATATATATTATGTTAGCATGATGTCAATGGGGCTAACACATATTACTTTGTATTTCTTATTGTGGTGTGTTTTAAAAACATGATTATTTACATTAAGTACTTCATGTAATTGTCAGAATAGTGTAACCTTTTACGTGTATAATGTTTTAAATATGTGGTTTTTTTCTGCTATGAATAATTAAAGAATAGATCAATGTCTTATTCATGTTAAGTATTTGGCTAGTGTCTTAAAGGAACACTTCATATAAGATGCTTCATGTGTTTCAAAATAAAATTTATATAGTTAAGAAACATGAAATACATTATAGTAATAGCAAGGACATATTACTGAATGTTTGCATGTATTTCATTATGATTGTAATGTGAAAAGCATGTGTGAAGTCACACATTATGCATGTATTTAATATTGACATGTTTTATGTTGAATAAAACTCTCTTTAGTACTTAAACAATCGTGTTACCAATTATGTTCACACAAGAACATTCCATGATTTTTTTGTACACAATGTACTGCTACACTTGCATGTTCCTACAGTTCTTCACACACCAAAAATATCACATATGAGATATGGATATGGATATGTTAATGTTTTTGTTGTTATTTCACTTGATCTTATGTGAAGCACAATCAAGTGTGTTCATGTTTGAAATGATTGCTAATAAACACCTTCATCGTGCTATGTGCTCTCATACTGCTGCGGCACAGTTTATTCGAGCATTTGCCCGTTCTGTGCCGCAGCAGTAGCCTGGCGCGCGCCCGAGTGTGACGGGCGCACGCCGAAGCAGCGGAAGAGCGCCCTCCGATCGGGGCGCTCTCCCTACCGCTGCCGGGTCCGCCGGGTCCCCCGGAACCCCCTGCCGCTGTCCCGCGATCGCGGGACACCAGGGCTCCCTCGGGGAGCCCCTGGACAAGCGTGCAGCGGGCGCACGCTCCCGATGACGCGTGACCGCGCGTCTATGACGCGCGGTACGCCGAGGGGCGGCCACTAGCAAGCCGGGAGATTTCCCGGCTTGCGGTACCGACCACACTTCAATAAAGTGTGTCGGTAGTGTATATGTGTCCAAATTATTGTTAACACATTTCATTGCACACACTTGTGTACATAGCAATTGAATGGATTTTGATTGTGTTGTAAGGTTGTACTTAAAAATTTGGTGTAGTCATTAGCAAACATGGATCATTATATCAGTCTGGACACCTAACAAGCTCCTATTAAACCCCCAAAATAACCACAACATATATATAAGCATATGAGTGTCACAGAGGAGTGCTACTGAGCATGGCAATATATATTTAAAACCAGAGACAGCACATAAAACACAGACAAAGCTCAGTTTTAGCACATCAAGTGAAAATCATACACGGTACGATGTATAAATATCTATTAAGTAAAATGGTCTTTTAGTTTGACATTTTTGGCCAAAATTGTTGTAAGCCCCTGAGCCAACGTCACGGCAGACCACAATTCAGGGGTCCCTAAATCATTATATTAGTCGCATGTTTTTATGTGCATATGAACAGTTACTCATTGTTTAACAACAGTAATTAGTTTTGATACTGCAATTATATGTAGTCAACAGGTTAATTGACATCTGACACGTGACATAATCACATATGTATTTAAAGGAGGAACAATCAACCCTCCTTGTGACGTCGACATGGATATGCTAACCAGACATTTGCTGATGAGACGGCGGATGCTTGTTTGCAGGAGGCTCAAAATAGACAGGATGTGATAGTGATAGGAGAGGGACAGGAGAGGGATAGGAGGAGAAGACACAGGAGACACGTGTTGTTAGTCCGTCCACATGTGTACCGTGAAAAAACACTTTTAGATGGGCTGAGTGAGGAGGAGATAAGAAGTCGTTATAGATTGAGTTCAGCAGCAATCTTAGCTTAGAAGAACTAAGACCAGATTTGGATAGTGTAACAAGCAGAGGTCGTGCAGTCCCTGGTCTTGTTAAAATGCTGTGCTCATTACATTTTTTGGCTTCTGCGTCTTTTCAAACAACTGTGGGCATAGTGGGCGGGGTCTCGCAGTCATCATTCTCGCGGGCCTTTAGCCAGTTTCTATGTGCACTGACTAGACGCGCTAGGAATTATATTCAGTTTCCTACTGACCAGACAGAGTGGCTGGAAGTCAGAAATGGCTTCTATAACATAGCAGGGATGCCATGTGTGATGGGTGCCATCGATTGCACACATGTTGCCTTGATCACGCCTAGTCAGAGTGAGCATGCATACCGTAATAGGAAACACTACCATTCCCTGAATGTGCAGGTGGTATGCGATGCAACGATGAAGATAATGAATGTTGTAGCCAGATTCTGTGGTTCCAGACATGATTCATCTATCCTTAGGAACTCAGTTTTCCATGCCTTTGAAAATGGGCATTTTGGGCATCGTTGGCTGGTGGGTGAGTACATATTGTGAAGTGCTAACATACATATGTCATCAATTGTAATTGCTTCTGTTTATAATTGTTCAATGTGACAACATTTGGTTAGGATAATGGTAACTTAGATTGCACATAATGATTGTCCTGTTTTAATTGTGTAATTCGCATAATAATGCATGGTATATATATTTGATAATAGGGCCACCTACAACCACACACACAATAACAGTACAACAAAAGTGGCCATCAATACATGTGTTGTTGTAAAGATATGATGTCACATATTGCAATAATACTTTTATTTCTATAGTCAATGCAAATTTAACATATTCTACATATGATTGTGTAAGTACTTATTATAGATGTAAAAATGGTTTGTGTGAAGATGATATATGTCCATGATTACATATCATCTCACACATGTGACATGAAATGTACAATTGTACAATTGAAATGTACAATTTTTAGCCTACAATAATATTTGAAATTGACCTTCAAATATATGTGACAACATTAAGAAAATGTTTAATCTCTATATTAATTTGTACGTTGTCTTTTAGGTGACTCAGGGTACGGTATCCGACCGTGGCTTTTGACCCCATTGGCTAATCCGCAATCACCTGCAGAGGACAGATATAATGTTGCACACATATCCACTCGGTCAGTTATCGAGCGTACATTTGGACTGTTGAAAAGTCGGTTCAGGTGTTTAGATAAAACTGGCGGCGCATTAAAGTATAAGCCTGAGAAGGTTTCTGACATTGTCATTTGTTGCTGCATTCTGCATAATATTGCATTGAGTCATAACGTAGAAGGCGACATAGGGGAGGGGCTTGACGAACAACATCCCCTAATTGCTGCAGGTGACAATGAGCAGACAGCCAGTGGTGTCGAAACACGTCAGAATGTGATCGACACCTATTTCTCAGGTAACCAACAACATATGTATGGATTTTATGACATTCTGCCATCAAAGTGTGTTTTCATAACGTGTGACCTTCTTTTCATCATAGGATAGTGTTTCTTACCCTCCTCCTCACATTAAACATCTGTATATTTTGGTCAACCACATCTTGATATGGAATGTATATTCTTAATATGTCATTTTTAATTTATGTCACAGTAATTGCTTATACAGTATCATGTATGCATTAATTATCAACATTGACTAAGTTTTTATGTGTAAATGTTATCAGTCATATGTTTGTCTACAGATGTTTATACTTGACATTACAAAATTCATCCTCATGTGTGCTGTAAAATACGATAACTGCAAACAAAATGAGTCCATGCTTAAGGTATGCATATATTAACCAATACGTGCATACAGCAACACATGATGTAACATGAGTAGTGTGTTGTTGGCAAACTGTACATCATTTCACCTTGTTCTGTGTATTTTTGCTGATAATGATCACATATCATGTGTGTAGCCTTTGTATATCTCATTTGCTGCAGTATGTGAATAAAAGTAAGTAAATGCAATGTTAAATGTTCATAATGTTGCCAATCCATATTTATGTACTATTCAGCATCATTCTCCTAACGTGTGCTGTACACATGTAAGTGCTTATTCTGAGTTGTCCACACGTGAACTAATTATAATGTTCATTAATATCAAATGATAGGATGCCATTGATCTATTATGTATCCATATGTGTAGTAACATTACATATAATGTATGTGTTTGTAATCAAACATAAAAAGGTGTATGAACTTACTTCAAATAGTGAAACATTATACCTAATGTGTGTTGTATAATGTCAGCTGCCAAATGTTACATTCTGTCATGTGTTATGTTCAACATTAGCAAATAGTACCGCATAATTATAACAACATTTATGTAGTAATCCAATATGCATGATAAAAGGTAATGGTCTCCTTATGTTATAGATTTAAGTATAAACATGATGTTACAAATAAAATATAGTCATGATTTGTTAGAGGTAATGCTATATGTGCAAGTTATAAAAATTCTATAGGTAATGTAAGCTTTACTAATACATGTCGTCAACATAAGTTAACAGAAACATAGAAAAAGATCTTTAGACATTTATATGTGTTTAGATTGTAAATATCATTAATGTTAGGAAGAACTACATGTAACAAAAATAATACTAATTTCATGATGTTACAATTACTACAAGCACAAATAAGCTTCACAATAGCATTAGCATCATTGCTTGGAAACATAGGACCATTGTTCAAAAATGTGACACGTCAAAAATCACCAAACTCTGTTTGTCTTGACTGGAACATGCATTGATTGTGAGTCCATGTAATATTCATTTTTCTGAAATACAAAGGACAAACTTTTGTACATTTGCATCCGAATGTTTATTATATTGTGAATATGTAGTATTATCATGTTCATCACTGTCCATGTTCACGCATAAGGTACACATATTGTTCCATTACAAGTACTGGTATGGTGCGGTCACAGGGACTTGCATACCGCTCGCATGGGTGTGCATAGGGCTCTGTAACACATGGCACCAGTGACTTATGGACATGTACATGCGTACGTGCACATATAACATGTCAGCTGTGTTAGAATTTTGTACCACATTCTTCTAATTACAGTACTGTTAACACTGATGTTTGCGTGCATGGTGCTGCCTGCGCTGTGCGTCTGAACAGCGCAACTCAATGTTGGTACGCACATCATGGGCCGTCACACTGAATGTGCATGCGCAGCAGTTTATTAAAAGTGTTCATAAATTTTTTTATAAGGCTGAGTCCCCAGTCTTCACTGTCACACGCGCGGCCGGCGGGGGGGCGGCGCGTGCACAGCAGTACACCGCAATGTGCGGTCTGGGGGGAGAGGGAAGGTTTACGACGGGAGGGGGTGTGGCTGTTGGTTTGCAGGGGCGTGGCCATGACGTTCCGCTGGTGCTTCGCCCTTATTGGCTGAACCGCCGCCGGGGACGTGGACACGCCTCCATTGCAGATGAAAACGTAAAATTCCCCTGACTCCCTGAAAACCTGTCACGCACCGCTGTTGAAAGGTGCGCGACAAGGTAGGGACTTGGACCGGCCAGACTGGGGGGGCGGGGCTTCATAGCACAGGGCACGCAGAGCCGTGCGCTGTGATGGTGACTGGGTGTGTTATACTGATGCGTGGCCACGCCCCCAGCATCATCTCTCACACTAAATGCGACTCTGTCGCGTCATGTAATGGGCACGGCAACGGACATGCACGATCACGCCCCCTCATGTCGCTATATCACTATCTCACTCACATACTGCATGTCTCGGTTATCACGCGCTAAACAACCAACCAACCCCCCCCCCCCACGCGCATGTGACACACACATTAGTGTCCCCGCTGCCTTGTTATGTGTTACAGTATACACTTATCATTGGACACGCCCCCGTTAACATCTGAACATGCCCCCTCACGTCACAAGCTCGCCCTATGTCCGGGAAAGTAACATAAAGATTATCAATGTGCACGCGCACAACTCAACGCGTACCACACTGATGCATGTTAGTAATTAAGCTTTTATAAGTCCCAACGTTTCACTATACTGTTGTTGTATTTTTTAACATATTTACATAATGTGTGTGAACACGCAAGTGAGAGCGTTTTGCCATCATATTGTATAATACATGATTAACGTCATAGTTGACAACATAAACAGACAGACAAGTTCCTCCTTGAATGCACTCAGAAAGGTAAGTCAGAGCGATATGGTTGATAACATTAAAAACCTTTTAATCACCAAATAGTAGGAACATATTGTATAGAGGGAAATGGTAGAGGTAGTCCACGGCCAGTCCCTTAAAACAAACCAAGAAAAGATCTTCCCAAATAGGTGTATGGAAGATAGTGGGGACAATACACCACCTAGGTGTGGGCTACAGAAAACTGCAAAGTCTCGCCACAAAATAACGTCAGACTTGAGAACCTGTCCTGTTGGCAGGAATTCTATTATCAAAAACCAGCACACCTATAGAAAAAAGTATGCTGATACTAGATCTGAAGAAGGTGTTGGCTACAGAACACTGCAAAGTCTCGCCACAAAGTAACTTCAGACTTGAAAACCTGTCCTGTTGGCAGGAATTCTATTATCAAAAAACCGGCACCCCTATAGAAAAAGTATGCTGATACTAGATCTGAAGAGGCGGTTCATATACAGTTCGTGAGTCATAAAGCCCTTATATCCGTATACATAGACCACAAGGAATGGGGGTGTATGTCAACTCCAGAACACAAATGAAGTCAACGAATGATGTGGAGAGTAATACATATAGCATAAATTAAACCACATACATAGCTATTAACTACGTGGCTAGTGAGTAGTAACCTCTGCGTAGGGCAAGCACAAAGCGTGCTCTGCTAGTGCCCAGAGGCACGGTTCAGTGACCGTATCCAGTTATGGCCTCAGAATAATATAACACAGTTAATGCAGAGGTCACTGCCCAAATATGTGTATGGACGATAGTGGGGACAATACACCACCTAGGTGTGGGCTACAGAGAACTGCAAAGTCTCGCCACAAAGTAACTTCAGACTTGAGAACCTGTCCTGTTGGCAGGAATTCTATTATCAAAAACCAGCACACCTATAGAAAAAAGTATGCTGATACTAGATCTGAAGAAGGTGTGGGCTACAGAAAACTGCAAAGTCTCGCCACAAAGTTACTTCAGACTTGAAAACCTGTCCTGTTGGCAGGAATTCTAATATCAAAAAACCGGCACACCTATAGAAAAAAGTATGCTGATACTAGATCTGAAGAGGCGGTTCATATACAGTTCGTGAGTCATAAAGCCCTTACATCCGTATACATAGACAACAAAGAATGGGGGTGTATGTCAACTCCAAAACACAAATGAAGTCAACAGATGATGTGGAGAGTAATACATATAACATAAATTAAACCACATACAAAGCTATTAACTACGTGGCTAGTGAGTAGTAACCTCTGCGTAGGGCAAGCACAAAGCGTGCTCTGCTAGTGCCCAGAGGCACGGTTCAGTGACCGTATCCAGTTATGGCCTCAGAATAATATAACACAGTTAATGCAGAGGTCACTGAATAGGGTCTCTGCTAGATGGAAATACAGAGGTTCACTGAGTGGAGTCTCCCAGATAGCAGGCAACAGAGGCACTGTACTTAATCAGAGTGCTCCTGGCAGTATAAATCAGTGCATAAGATGTTGTCCATAATGAGTTTTGCACAGAGTAATGTTGCCCTAAGTGTGTGTGGGTTACCCCTAATAATGCTAACAATATGGACCCCCCAGATAACACTCGGTTTAGGGAGAATGTCTGTCAGAGGAGCGGCTATAGTATATGCTGCTATCAGGTACAGTGACCTCAAAAAATACCTTCTGACTGACCACCCATAGTATAACTTAGCTTTATGGGGACTGGGGTTGTCCGTTGCAGCAGCTCACGATCCTACAGTGTAGGCAGAGGGGGCGGGGTGCCGAGTTGAAGGGTTGTAGCCTGCTAAGTCAGCAGCTGCAGCCGCAGCAGTTTCATCCCACTGCTAGGAGGCGTCCGCTCGGTGTGATGACGTCATCACGTTCTGGTCACCTGACGTACGTTTCGCGCATGATCGCGCTTTCTCAAAGGTATATGCACTCAGTAAACGTGCACTTTAAATAGCTCTCGGTTGTTGTGCCACAGCTGTTGTTGTGCAGCTGCTGACTTAGCAGGCTACAACCCTTCAACTCGGCACCCCGCCCCCTCTGCCTACACTGTAGGATCGTGAGCTGCTGCAACGGACAACCCCAGTCCCCATAAAGCTAAGTTATACTATGGGTGGTCAGTCAGAAGGTATTTTTTGAGGTCACTGTACCTGATAGCAGCATATACTATAGCCGCTCCTCTGACAGACATTCTAAACCGAGTGTTATCTGGGGGGTCCATATTGTTAGCATTATTAGGGGTAACCCACACACACTTAGGGCAACATTACTCTGTGCAACACTCATTATGGACAAATCGTATGCACTGATTTATACTGCCAGGAGCACTCTGATTAAGTACAGTGCCTCTGTTGCCTGCTATCTGGGAGACTCCACTCAGTGAACCTCTGTATTTCCATCTAGCAGAGACCCTATTCAGTGACCTCTGTATTAACTGTGTTATATTATTCTGAAGCCATAACTGGATACGGTCACTGAACCGTGCCTCTGGGCACTAGCAGAGCACGCTTTGTGCTTGCCCTACGCAGAGGTTACTACTTACTAGCCACGTAGTTAATAGCTTTGTATGTGGTTTAATTTATGTTATATGTATTACTCTCCACATCATCTGTTGACTTCATTTGTGTTTTGGAGTTGACATACACCCCCATTCTTTGTGGTCTATGTATATGGATGTAAGGGCTTTATGACTCACGAACTGTATATGAACCGCCTCTTCAGATCTAGTATCAGCATACTTTTTTCTATAGGTGTGCCGGTTTTTTGATATTAGAATTCCTGCCAACAGGACAGGTTTTCAAGTCTGAAGTAACTTTGTGGCGAGACTTTGCAGTTTTCTGTAGCCCACACCTTCTTCAGATCTAGTATCAGCATACTTTTTTCTATAGGTGTGCTGGTTTTTGATAATAGAATTCCTGCCAACAGGACAGGTTCTCAAGTCTGAAGTTACTTTGTGGCGAGACTTTGCAGTTCTCTGTAGCCCACACCTAGGTGGTGTATTGTCCCCACTATCGTCCATACACCTATTTGGGCAGTGACCTCTGCATTAACTGTGTTATATTATTCTGAGGCCATAACTGGATACGGTCACTGAACCGTGCCTCTGGGCACTAGCAGAGCACGCTTTGTGCTTGCCCTACGCAGAGGTTACTACTCACTAGCCACATAGTTAATAGCTATGTATGTGGTTTAATTTATGCTATATGTATTACTCTCCACATCATTCGTTGACTTCATTTGTGTTCTGGAGTTGACATACACCCCCATTCCTTGTGGTCTATGTATACGGATATAAGGGCTTTATGACTCACGAACTGTATATGAACCGCCTCTTCAGATCTAGTATCAGCATACTTTTTTCTATAGGTGTGCCGGTTTTTTGATAATAGAATTCCTGCCAACAGGACAGGTTTTCAAGTCTGAAGTTACTTTGTGGCGAGACTTTGCAGTTTTCTGTAGCCCACACCTTCTTCAGATCTAGTATCAGCATACTTTTTTCTATAGGTGTGCTGGTTTTTGATAATAGAATTCCTGCCAACAGGACAGGTTCTCAAGTCTGACGTTATTTTGTGGCGAGACTTTGCAGTTTTCTGTAGCCCACACCTAGGTGGTGTATTGTCCCCACTATCTTCCATACACCTATTTGGGAAGATCTTTTCTTGGTTTGTTTTAAGGGACTGGCCGTGGACTACCTCTACCATTTCCCTCTATACAATATGTTCCTACTATTTGGTGATTAAAAGGTTTTTAATGTTATCAACCATATCGCTCTGACTTACCTTTCTGAGTGCATTCAAGGAGGAACTTGTCTGTCTGTTTATGTTGTTATTATAGTTTATCCTCTATTGCACCAGTTTGTGTGTTATTTGATTTCATATACTATCCTCATTTTGCTGACACGGGAGCTTCCCCTTCCCCTGTCCCCTTCCCTTCCCCCACCCCCAGATTAACGTCATAGTTGAGTCAGCATTGTCACATGATCACGGAGCCACGTCACAGGTGGACGCGACTAACACCATCCAGGGGTGCTCAACTCCAGTCCTCAAGACCCCCAACAGGTCAGGTTTTCAGGATATCCCAGCTTCAGCACAGGTGGCTCAATCACCACGGATTGTGCCACCTGTGCTGAAGCTGGGATATCCTGAAAACTTGACCTGTTGGGGGTCTTGAGGACTGGAGTTGAGCACTACTGCCATAGACAATGTGTAATTGTAAGCAATTTTATTAACATATTCGTGTGTGTACATATATATGTGTAATTTGGGCAAATACCGGATCACTAACATGTAACTGAACGTTGCATGTGTGTCATTCGAATGCAGCTGTATTTTTCACATAAATTCAAAAGTATATGGACACATTATACAAAAAGTGTGTTTTAACACTACATGGTTGTCTTTAGCGTGGGTTCATGAAATGGTGTACACGATGGTGTTATAGAAAATTAGTAATAGTTTAGTAATGGGCTAATGTTAACAATGTTTACCTTTCTCTTTATATTTAGGAACGACATTGCTGGAATCTGCAGCTGCTGCCGGCGCTGTGTTCCTCACCGTTGCTGCTGCTAGACAGAAACTGATTGGGATTCGCACTATAAATCCTGGTATGCACAGCCACATACATGTCTGTTACGCCGTCATATGGTATTTCACCATTCATTTGCCACGACACGAACTGAGGCAGGTACACAGGTTCAGTTGTTTCCAATCCACACATGTTTGTATCATGTACAGTAGGCAGCATAGCATTGTAGTTCCATTCACATACCGTTTGAGATTGTGTTATGCCCTGCTGTTGGTTTGGGTACATGACACCAGTCTGTGGCCGTTGATTGTAATTGGGATTAGGTAAAAAAAAACTGTTTATCAGGAGATATGTCCAATGTTCTAAAGTAATCTTCTTTGAATCAGCAACTTTCCAACAAGTGACAATTTCACCAGCCCGGGGGTAGTCTCTTTGAAAGCATTCATTAGTAGTTAAGTTGTAGCGTACTGATAATTTCCATGTTTTCGGGTTTCTTGTTTGTTGATCTTCATTAAATTTGTCTTGTATGAAATCATAAATTTGACGCAGATTAGCTTTTTTATCTGGCTGAAATTCTATGGCCTGAAATATTAAAAATTTCATTTGATGTCTAACACTTGACGCCATGTCTTCTCCGTAGTAAATTGCTGAGAGTAATGAGAAATTAGAATGTTCTCAAGCAAATACACAAGTTGATACTTTTTATCAATGTTACGTAATTTTGAAGGTTATAAAACAAAAGGCAGTTTTCTGCATTCAAAACTCCCAAAAGCAGGTGTTAAAAAAAAACCCACCATGCTAAAATATTTCATGTTTATGTAAATAATTAAGATTACTTATTCTATGTTGTCCCAAGTAATGTGTTATGAAATATTGTTATTATTTATATTACCTTTTAATGAGCGTGTGAACTAAGAACCATGTTTTGGACTAGCCATTATAACAAATACAGAATAATTGAGCCATACTTCTTGCACTTACAGATACTGAAGGTCAATATACAGTACACTAAGGAATTCTACAACCCACACGTGTTTGATTGCATGTGTTCAGGAATAATGGTATCTATATAAACATATATTTAAAATAAGTTAATATGTAATATACGTATCTGTACACACATTGTATATATATATAAATATATATCTCTCTATATATATAATGTACATTACATATATATCTCAAAATATCAATGTATATGTAAACATATATATATATTTTTATATATATATATATATATATATATATATATATATATATAAAGATTAATATTAAAATTAATATTAATATTAATATTTATATATCATATACTCACACACATTCATTATAACTGTCAGTCAATGAATTTTAAGGTAAGTAGTTGTAAGTATGTAAATAATATTGTACACAATTACATGCATATGGCATATAAAGTGTACTACTAATGAATCTACATATGAGTTTTTAATGGCAGCCTAAAATATGAGAATCATGTAATGTCAAGTAACATATATGTAGTTATAAACAATGTTGTACCATGTGTAATTAGGACATATTTTTTTCACATACAATGTATGTCACTAATGTATAAAGACTGTATAAGATGTACATCAGTATACTAGTATATGTGCTCATGAGTGTTGGTGTACATTGTGATTAACATTGATATATTGACACCTGTACAAAAGTACAATTTGTGTCATAATGCTATTACATGTGTAAGACCAAAAAGTAAAAATTTAACAATAACACATATTAACACACTTTTAAGTCGCATTAAATGATCTTTACATTTCTATAATAAATAACACACAATAAACGTTTGAAATTAACTTAATTTTATTTCTACAGCTAAACCCCGTTATAACGCGGTCCTTGGGGTCCACAACCCAAAGACCGCGTTACAACCGGGGTCGCGTTAAAATTTCACCGGCATCAGCTCTGGAGCTTCCTCATTACAGATTTAAATCTCCTCCATTTTGCCGCCTTACCAGTGCGCTCCTCTTCCTGCTGTCCACGCGCTCATATCTCTCTGCTCTCTTGCCGTCGTATGCCATTGTTTTTTTCAAACATTCAATTCAATGCTTTATTGACTACCAGACACAGACACAAATAAACATTAATACATTTTGTACAAAACACATGCAGGGATTGAACTCGGGACCTTCTGATACCAATGCATTGCCTCTTACCTCTACACCATAGGCTTGATGTGACAAGACAGAACCTATAAATATATTTATCCTCTACAACACAAGGTACATGTCAATGTGAAATGTCAATGTGAAATCTTAAGTCTATTTCTAGTTCTATGACATCACACAGTTCTGTGGTCTAGTGGAAGAACTTCTTACCACCATATGCAAGGGTCCTGGGTTCAATTCCTGTATGAAATGGTATAATTAACTTTTTTAATAAATTATTATTTTAATTATGTTGTATAATTTATAAATATATAATTCTTTATTATTCTTTATTAAATAATAATTATTCATTAATCAATAATGATGTATTAATAATAATTCATTATTAATCATTCTTTATGATTAATTATGTATTATTAATAAGTATGATTATTAATTATTATTAACAGTTAATTAACTAATTAATAATTATTACTAAATACTTAATAATAATTATTAATACTTACTTATTAATGAAATGTATTAATACTTACTAATTATTAATAATTAGTAAGTATTAATAATTGTTATTAATAATTAAGTATTAATAATTACTTAATAATTATTAGCACCCAATTAGTAATAATAATTATTAATACTTAATTATTAACAACAATTATTAATACTTACTAATTATTAATAGTTATTAAGTATTAATAAGTTTTATTAATAATTAAGTATTAATAATTATTATTACTAATTGGGTATTAATAATTATTAGGTATTAGTAATACTTATTAATTAGTCAAAATTATTAATTGTTAATGATAATTAATAATCATACTTATTAATCATAATATAATTAATAATAATAGTATTATTAATTAATAATTATTAAAAAAATAATTATTAATAATACTTAATACATAATTATTAATTATTAATTAGTTAATTAACTGCTAATAATAATTAATCATCATACTTATTAATAATACATAATTAATCATAAAGAATGATTAATAATGAATTATTATTAATACATCATTATTGATTAATGAATAATTATTATTTAATAAAGAATAATAAAGAATTATATATTTATAAATTATACAACATAATTAAAATAATAATTTATTAAAAAAGTTAATTATACCATTTCATACAGGAATTGAACCCAGGACCCTTGCATATGGTGGTAAGAAGTTCTTCCACTAGACCACAGAACTGTGTGATGTCATAGACAGCTAGAAATAGACTTAAGATTTCACATTGACATTTCACATTGACATGTACCTTGTGTTGTAGAGGATAAATATATTTATAGGTTCTGTCTTGTCACACCAAGCCTATGGTGTAGAGGTAAGAGGCAATGCATTGGTATCAGAAGGTCCCGAGTTCAATCCCTGCATGTGTTTTGTACAAAATGTATTAATGTTTATTTGTGTCTGTGTCTGGTAGTCAATAAAGCATTGAATTGAATGTTTGAAAAAAAAAAAACAAACCCTATGACGGGACGGGCAGAGAGATGAAGCACGTGGACAGCAGGAAGAGGAGAGAGATGAGCTGTAAGAGGAGAGTGTAAGGCGGGAAATTGGAAAATTTGAGATGCAGGTAAGCCGGCAAAATGGAGGCTTTCAATTCGGGAGCCATGCTCAGACCGTGTTATAACCGATTCGCGGTATAGCGAGGCGCGTTATAACGGGTTTAGCTGTATTTAGTTTGGGAACGGGTAAGTGGCCTTTTTGATGGTGCACATAAATGTTTTTCTTCATTAACACCTTTTTTTCCCCTTTTTTCTTAGGAATAATCACTGCTGCAGTTTGTGTCTGAACAATTGCTGCACCACTCTGGGCCTGGTTGGACACTGTAAGAAGTTGAGGATGGGTAGACACACCTGCTGTTTGTCCCTGGTTGGACACTGTAAGAAGTTGAGGATGGGTAGACACACCTGCTGTTTGTCCCTGGTTGGACACGGTAAGAAGTTGAGGATGGGTAGACACACCTGCTGTTTGTCCCTGGTTGGACACGGTAAGAAGTTGAGGATGGGTAGACACACCTGCTGTTTGTCCCTGGTTGGACACGGTAAGAAGTTGAGGATGGGTAGACACACCTGCTGTTTGTCCCTGGTTGGACACGGTAAGAAGTTGAGGATGGGTAGACACACCTGCTGTTTGTCCCTGGTTGGACACTGTAAGAAGTTGAGGATGGGTAGACACACCTGCTGTTTGTCCCTGGTTGGACACGGTAAGAAGTTGAGGATGGGTAGACACACCTGCTGTTTGTCCCTTGTTGGACACGGTAAGAAGTTGAGGATGGGTAGACACACCTGCTGTTTGTCCCTGGTTGGACACGGTAAGAAGTTGAGGATGGGTAGACACACCTGCTGTTTGTCCCTGGTTGGACACGGTAAGAAGTTGAGGATGGGTAGACACACCTGCTGTTTGTCCCTGGTTGGACACGGTAAGAAGTTGAGGATGGGTAGACACACCTGCTGTTTGTCCCTGGTTGGACACGGTAAGAAGTTGAGGATGGGTAGACACACCTGCTGTTTGTCCCTGGTTGGACACGGTAAGAAGTTGAGGATGGGTAGACACACCTGCTGTTTGTCCCTGGTTGGACACGGTAAGAAGTTGAGGATGGGTAAATAAAAATGGCCTTTGTCCCTGGGTAGACACTGGAAGATGTTCAGGATGGTTGTAGTAAAATCCACTTTGTCCCTGGGTAGACACTGGAAGATGTTCAGGATGGTTGTAGTAAAATTCACTTTGTCCCTGGGTAGACACTGGAAGATGTTCAGGATGGTTGTAGTAAAATCCACTTTGTCCCTGGGTAGACACTGGAAGATGTTCAGGATGGTTGTAGTAAAATACACTTTGTCCCTGGGTAGACACTGGAAGATGTTCAGGATGGTTGTAGTAAAATCCACTTTGTCCCTGGGTAAACACTGTAACATGTTGGGGATGGTTGTACAAAAATCCACTTTGTGTCTGTGTACACACTGGAAGATGTGGAGGATGGTTACAGTCAAGTCCAGTTTTGGGCTGGCTATACATTGGAAAAAATTGAGGCTGGTTACAGACAAGTCCACTTTGTGCCTGTGTAGACACTGGAAGAAATTGTGTATCCTTATAGACAGGTGCTATTTTTTGCAAGGTAGATACAGGTGAACTTTGGGCCACGGTACAGACAGGTGCACTTTGGGCAACGGTAAACAATGGTGCAGTTTGGCCCATGTTAAAGACAGGTGCAGTTTGGGCCTGTGTAAGAACAGGTGTAGGTTGGGCCTGTGTAAGAACAGGTGTAGTTTGGGCCTGTGTAAGAACAGGTGTAGGTTGGGCCTGTGTAAGAACAGGTGTAGTTTGGGCCTGTGTAAGAACAGGTGTAGGTTGGGCCTGTGTAAGAACAGGTGTAGTTTGGGCCTGTGTAAGAACAGGTATAAGTTGGGCCTGTGTAAGAACAGGTGCAGTTTGGGCCTGTGTAAGAACAGGTGTAGTTTGGGCCTGTGTAACAACAGGTGTAGGTTGTGCCTGTAAAAATAGAGATGCAGTTTGGGCCTGTGTAACAACAGGTGTAGGTTGGGCCTGTAAAAATAGAGATGCAGTTTGGGCCTGTGTAACAACAGGTGTAGGTTGTGCCTGTAAAAATAGATATGCAGTTTGGGCCTGGGTAGACACAGTAACACTTTGAGGCTGGTTATAGACATGGATACCTTTTTGCTGGGTACATTGTTTAGCAGTATAGGACAATGTCTTCCAGGCAAGTGAATGACGTGTTTCTGTATTTGATCTTTTCCTTTTTGTTGTCCTTTTAGGTGCGTGTGTAAGATTATCATCTGTACTGGATGTCTGCATTTGTTCAGCTGTCGTTGGTGATTCCAGAACAGAGCTTCTTACTTGGGATATGTCATCACTAGATACATTTAACACCTCTGTTTGTGGAGACAAAATGCCTCCATGGAAAATACCTTCATTGTTGCCGCTGAAAAGTTCTTCATTTCGTGCAGAGTGTGGAACAAGATGATTCCCTTGCTGTAGGGTGGTCACAAGTGTCCTGAATGTCTGATTCATTACTGTACATGCAATTCTTCTGGGATTTTTATTATTATCTCTTGAATTTTGTGCATTTCTAATGCCATACATTGGTGTAATACCATTAATTCCTGATGGTGGTTTTTTCTAGTCGTAAACATCATACGTCACAAACCACAGAGCATGGACACATGACACGTGACACACGTACGCAGCAAACAATGCACTCTATAATAGGTTTGCCCGACTCCATGTTAGACCAGAGAGAGAACCGAACTTAGGTGTGAAGTCACACAGATGAGACTTGAGCTGGGACTGGCTGACCTATCATAATATCTTTTGGTTTGTGAGTATTGACAATGCATATCTAGTTATAATCTCTGCATAGTTAGGAATGGATTGGTAACATACTGTAACATACTGTAACTGCTAGCCATTAGCTTATAAGAAGCTTGTTCTGATATTTTTGATATTTCTGATATTTCTGAATATTGTTGTGATACAATAAATGATAAACCTTTTCTTTTTTTTTTTTTTCAAAAAATTTTATTAGGCAAATACTTATTTCACATTGTACATGTCATATATGTTAATGCAGCCTAATACAAGTTTTCTCCATTTTTTGGTTAAAGAAACCAGAAAGAAAGAGGAAAGCTCATCACCCCCCTGACCCTCCTGGGGTTGTGAGGGGGGCGCGAGTATGGAAACAGAGAGTAAGAGTATGGAAAGGTGGAGAAGGGAAGGTGGGGAGGGGGGGGCGAAGGGGGGGGGATACCTGTTGCTTATCACGTCCTCAGAATATTTCTATTGGAGTTTCTAGACTCGTTCTTTTTACTTTTCATTTTTGGGTTAGGGACGTGGGGGTGCCATATGGGTTAGCCACGGGTCCCATGTTTTATTAAAGGAGTCCGTGGATCTTTTCAAAAAGGCCGATAGTTTCTCCATATTCATTACCTCTTGTATCCTATTTTTTATCGTTTGTTTTGAGGGGGGAGACACTTTCTTCCAGGCGGCTGCCACTGCACATCTAGCCGCTGTTAAGATGAAGGAGATTAATTTACTTGTTGGTCGGTCCACATTTTCTAGGGGCCTGGCCAACAGGTAGGTCAGCGGGTCAACAGGGATTTTGAGGCCGGTGACCTCTTCTATTAATTTTTGAGTGGTTCCCCAGTATTTTTGAATTTCCGGACATGTCCACCAAATGTGTGCCATGTCCCCCTTTTGACCGCAACCTCTCCAGCATAGATCGGACGCCTGGGGGTAGATTTGGTTTATTCTAACTGGGGTAAGATATCAGCGGAACAGTATTTTATATATATTTTCTTTGATTGTGGTACATATGGAAGTTCCTGAGGCATTCTCCCAAATTCTTTCCCAGTCCTCTCGGTCTATAACTATTCCCAATTCTGCTGCCCAATGCAGCATATAGTCATGTGTGGGGGCTTCTATAGCCCTTTCCAATACTGCGTAAATTTGTGTTATAAGACCTTTCTGGTGGCCTGTTTCTCGACAGAGCCGCTCAAAAACTGTGAGAGGGGGAAATTTCAACGTTGGGGATAAGGTTCGAAGAAGTGCCGAATTTGTAGATACTTGAACACGTCCAACCTTGCTATTTCATATTTGGTTTGTAGATTTTGATAGCTCAGGAATTCTCCAATACTCAAGAGGTCAGCGATCGCTCTAATATTTTTTGCTTTGAATTGATCCAATTGTCTGGGCTCACAACCAGGAGGGAATTTCGGATTTTTGTGAATTGGTATGAGTTGGGATTGGGGCGAAGTGAGCTTAAATTTATATTTGCATCTCGTCCAGGTCTCCCATGTGTGTCTCATTGGGCCTAATTTAAGTTTACTATTCTGCATGTCTTCCCTGCTCAGGGACCAAAGGCAAGCTGGTAGTGAAGGCGTCTCGGCGTAGTATGATTCTATATCTAGCCAACAGTATTGGTTTGGGTTGGCATTCCAGACTACCACCTGTCGCAATTGTGCGGCTAGGTAGTATTTGGTGATGTCTGGGACACCAAGTCCTCCTCTACCCCTTGATGCCAGGAGAACTGTCCTAGCGGTTCTGGGTTTCTTACCCTGCCAAATGATAAACCTTTTCTTATACAAACTCTGAGTAACCTTTCTTTATAATAATCTCACGATACCCTCCATAATATCATAATATGTGAGAGTGTGGCCGAGACTTTTTCAAGTGCAACATTGTGGTTTGTGTTCTCTGCTTAGTGCAGGATATAACTTACCATAAGGCGACACTTGATAAAGGAAGGTAGGTTTTTGAACCCAGATTAAGTGCAACTACATAAGTCATGTTTATATTAATAAGTATGATCATATCTCCAACATGTGCATGTTATGTATGTTGAAACATAATGTTTGTTACAGGAACAAAAACACATTAAAAAATGCTAACATGATAGCCTCACCTTCCAAAAGTGATGATGCAAAAGATGAATCGGATGTGACCACCTCTTCTTGGTTGTTCTGAGGCACAGGTGTAACTATATGAATGTAACAAAAATAAATTCAGAAGATTACAATTTTGAATGTTAGAAGGTTAATGAGAAATATAATAGAAAAATAACATGTTTATGATAGCATAAAGGCTTATTTGAAGTATGCACTTCGTCAACAAGTTCATGTGTAACGTCACACAATAATGCACCTAGAGAGTTAAAAAACGAACCCCAACTAGTGAAGTTAGTGACAAATTAGTAGATAATGATTTCTACACATTATTTTATCAGAACAAAAAAAAGGATAAACGTTATTCTGCAGATTGTGAATACCCTATATGTTACTTTAAATTAAACATGAATCAACTATTTTCTCAACTGTCACATTATAATAAACAGTATTATAAACAACATGAAATATATAGAGATTAATCACCTTGGGGAAAAATTTGGGGATAAACCCCTATATCTCTGTCTCCAGATAATCCAGAGATTACAACAGGTAATATTTTTTCCCTCAACATCTCCTCCAAAGGGGTGAATGTAATAGCTGATGCTGGTGGTCCACCTCCAGTCCCGGAAGCATGCCTGCGGCCAAATTGAATGGCATTTTTCAAATTTCTGCGTATATCATCAAATTTTTTCCTACAATTCTTCAATGTCCGGACCTGATTTCCACATGCTGAGATGGAAACACGAATTTCCTCCCATAACTGATGGCGAATTGTGGAACTGGTCCTGCCTTTAAATAGAATAGAATAATGTTGTACTATCAAGAATATTTATAATTCAGTTATCAACAATGCATGCAATAGTGTACACTTTTAGAATATGAGAAATAATTTTAAAAATTTGGCACATTAAATAATACATATATGTGTGTGCATGAAAATATTTACATCATGGTGTAAATGTAGAATGCTAGTCAGAAGATGTCATAATACACCCATCTTTACTAAGAATGCTTGCACAGACACATGCAGAACACCAGGGTGATGACGCAGCAAACAGTGCATGTTTGATTCACAAGAAAACAAAGCACAGCTGCCTCAAAAAAGACATTAATAAAACTCTGCCACTAATTTATCCATCTGACGTGAACATGTAATTGTATAGAAACATGCCATTATTGTGGGTAAATTCATCAGTATTTGAGCAGCACGGAAGTAGGATTACATAATGGTATGTGTTGTAATCATGCATGAATGTGGCACATTCAAGAAAATTTAAATGTGTATTAAATTACATATATTCAGCATTAAGCGTCGTTCAGGGTTGCAAAAACAAAAGTTGTAGGGAGTGGGTTACTGAGAGAGGGCGGCAGTGGGATGGGCAATGTGTGTTGATACTGTCAGCAGATGTAATCACGTGTTGAGGAGGCAGAGAGGGGGAGGGGATACAGACGCCAGGTTAGGGATAGAAGTTGCACTGTTGAACTCATTGTCAAGAATGATGCAATTGGCTTTCTAGGTCACAGTGACGCTGCAGCAGCTTAAAAAAACGTATGGTTTGCTTCATTGAACTTTAGCCTGCATAAAGTCCATAGTTCGAACACAGGCCACCTGCTACCATGACAACCACAGTTCAGATTAAATACATTGTACCTGATGTCCGCACGCAGTGCCTCCAAAGGAACCACTCTAAACGAGGCCTAACACTTACAAGACAGGGGATTGGACAATAACTTAGACACTATTGGACTCCTCCCCTCCATTAATGCAACATTTGAGTGTAACATAATGTTGATGTGTTGATGTGTGGGGGGATGGGGTTGATGGTTATGATAACTGGTCCAACTCCATTTTGAATGTGAGGTGTGGTGTGCGTTTATTATGTTCTGTGTACCACCATTTTGTGTGTGTATAGCGAATGTGTTGTGTGTGTACACAGAGGGAGAGTAACAGTATGGATATTGATATATGCTGTGTATGGGGAAATATATAGTTTATCATGTATGTATACAGATGTTGACATTAAAAAACATACACATAAGTATAAATTAAGGAATTTTTCACATGTAACATTTTTACCGCTAAACATAAATAGTAATAACCTATGTAGAGTAGCAAATACATTTAAAATAATAATCTTCAACTCAATGTAGTTTGCATGCTGCCTTCAACTAGTGGTACAAGGAAATTAATAAATAAAGAAGATGACATCCATTATAATATATAAATGCAATTTTAAATTGTAAGATTAACTGATAATGTGCATACAATAATTATGTACTCAGATCTATTAGATGCATTATATTTAGAAATACATACATGACTTTAACATACATCCTTAACCTCCTTTACATACTGTCATATATACCATGTATTACATATGACATACATAAAGGCCATGAAATCACATGTATTACAACATATTTAAGCATAATCATAGGAATATAATTGAAAACATAATCAACGATTACAATATCTTACCTACTAAATTACCACAGAGCTGATCATATTTTGCCACAATGCCCGTCACAAGGGCTGTCATTTCTGCATTATTAAATCTTTTATTTCTTGGCACTCTGTTTTATTTCCTTGCAGCATGTGCTGCATTGGCACCTGCCTGCTGCTGACTGGACTCCCCTTCTTCCAATGGAAGAGAATCCAGAAGCAATGAACCATCAGACGCCACACCACCACGACGCACACCACCACCACGCACACCACCACCACCACCACGCACCCCCCCAACAGCACCACCACGCGCAGCACCACCACCAGTCCCCTTACTCACACGAGCAACACTCACCCTACCATCACTCCCCTCTCTCACATGGCTACTCACACGAGAAGCAGCACTCACCCTTGCATCAGTCCCCTCTCTCAAACGACTACTCACACGAGAAGAAGCACTCACCCTAGCATCAGTCCCCTCTCTCAAACGACTACTCACACGAGAAGCAGCACTCACCCTTGCATCACTCCCCTCTCTCACACGACTTCTCACAGGAGCATCACTCTCCGGACTCTCAGGACTGAACTCAGCATCAACACTGTCAGCAACATCACTCTCCTGACTCACATAACTCACCCCAGCATCAGTCCTCTGACTGCCACGCCTCCCGTACATACCTGTAGCAGTCACAAGCAACACAAAAAAAAAAACCTCAAACTCACTAAACAAATTCTAATAGACAATAACAACAAACGCTAAACAAAATATTACACCACAAAACAAATCAATCAACATGTCTATCAATTACTCTCACAATGCACAGCTCTGTCCGTCACTCCCTCTCTCTCTCACAACAACACAGAGAAAGAATATAAACAAATGTTACCTTTAAATAGGCCGCACAATCACACCATTGGTTGTTTAATCGCGCGATTCAGAAACAGAACACCATTGGCGGTGCGTGCACGCCAGTGGCGGTGCGTGCACGCCACAGGCGGTGCGTGCACGCCATTTCAACATTCCCGCCAAGCGAGTCGCCATATTTGCAAATGGTGGTGGCGCATTGATTCGCCGCACATTCGCCCCTTACAGCATACAGCAACTTAAACACGCCAAAAACATGTCTAATTGCTAAACTGGCTAATGCATTTTTCCGCTGCTTACTGCATGATGCCCTAAGTCTTTTCAGGCTCACAGGTAATTTTGGGACTGGTTAAGTGAAAACCGGTAGGGTTCCCCAGGGGCATTACGGTGTCATGGACTCCTAGCCTAGCTGAGGAGGACTGGTTCTGATGAATAATGTTGCTTGTTCCAGGCTTATTCCAGTGACATGGAGTGAACAGGGTAAGAGTTTTGCACACACCCTGCAACTGGGAAAGGATTTGTCAGCCCCAAGCGTGGCTACCCAGGGTGGCAAGTGGAAGCAAGTGTGTTGCTCTAGTGGACCCTGTTGAACATGGATTATGGAGGGGGCAAGGGATCCAACCACCATGGAGGACTCTCAATCCGAAAACCCAATCCACAACACGATGTTGTCTCGTAATTTTCTTGGGCTCAAATGAGGCGTCATAGCCTTAAATATGGCCTGTGACATCACATTTGATTGGAAAATGGTTCTCACAGCTCTGATTGGCTGTGAGAATCATGTGCCTTTTTTGGGGGGGGAAGTGACGTCATGTAAAGGAACTGAAGCCAGGCAGCCAGAATGGCTGTGCTTTCATTCCTTTAACATGACGTCACTACATCCACGATTTCTTCAAGAACTTCAAGAACTTCAAAGACACTATTAATGGACTATTGCATATAAGGACTTTGGGCTGGAGTAATCATTGATTGAAACTGGTGAAAAGGTCATTTTTAATAAATACAGTTTATTGTTTAAATATGTTTGGGGGTGCCACTTAGTTGTGTTTGAATTGCGTAATTTCTGTGTGCTCTTTTTAAAGTAATGTTCTTATTGATTTCATGCAATGCTTTACTGATCCCATTGTTTTCATCTTTGTTGTGCAGATTCACAACTTCAACACCTTGTTTTTGTTGAAACCACATCCAGCGAGTAACAACTGCCTTTTTGGCAACTCTTTGCGTTGTAGCTCCTGCACACAGAATGATTTCCATTCAGTATGAATAGTATGTGCATGCGCAGTAATTGAATGGAACGCATATGCATTCCATTCAGTGGTCAGAGGCCACGCATGTGCACAAATTCAACAGAACACATATGCATTCCATAGAATATACATAGAGCGCACACGATACAGCAACACAGTGTTTAATTAATGCTTCTATTTCTCGATTATCTTATAGGTGAAACTGTACAAGAGACAGCCAGGTCATATTAATGAAAGAAGGTTGTATTATTTTCCTGTCTTTGTTATTTATGTTATTGTATAAAGCAACACAAATGTCATAAATCTTACCCCATGTACAGTCCAATATATGTTTAGCTAATTTACTTGAATACATACAGCAGAGACTGTGACTATTCTAACACAGACCAGTGGCAATCGCCAAAAAGACCCAGGTATACCCAGGTACATGCTGGATACATGCCTTAAACTTGCCTTAAACTAGACCCAGCATTTCTGCATTGATTAATGGCCCATCAGATTAACAGCAGGTCAAACTGAATGGGACTGCCAGGGACCCCTGTTGTGTTAATCCTATGGGTCATTAGTCAATTCAGAAATGCCTTAAACTTGCCTTAAATTAGCCAGGTTACACCCAGCACATACCCAGAATGTAACCGGGCTAGTTTAAGGCAAGCTTTAGAATACTCATGGTCTCGTCTGTATCTCATAACATAAAGACTGTGTCTGTTATCTGAAGTTTCCTAGTATTACATGAGTAAGAGGGATATAGAGAGAAAAGGGGGAGCACAGGTTGAAGAGTTTGGGGTATGTATAGTATCTAAATAGATATTGGTGGGTGTGCTTGAAAGATATATTAAATCACTTACACGGCCTTGTGTAAATGCTCTCACAGCAAGGTTTCGTTGTGATTTACTTGTCTTTATGGTCCCTTGGTTGGTTTCTTTCTTCTTTTCAGAGCTTGTGTAGTATAACATTTGGTGTTTCAGGCTACTGTATAGCAAGAATCCATTACTATACGGAAGTATATATAGAAATATATTTATACTTATATAAGATATCATTTTAAGACATTTGTTTAAAGTGTGTACACTCCATGGTACCAAACTCTGTATACCAAAAGGCTACAATATTAACAGGAATTATCTCCATCTATTATATGTGAAAACAAATTTTGATTTTTATTATTTTTATTATCTTTATCATGAATGTTTATTAAAAATTAATGTGCAAATAAGCACATATTTATTCACTAAACCAGCGGTGCGCAAACTGTGGGGCGCGACCCCCAGGGGGGGCGCGAGACTGCCGACGGGGGGGTGCAGGGTTTACAGAGGCCCCGCGCGCTTCCCCAAGGCACTTAAATTAAGTGCCGGGGGAGCTGCAGCGCCTCTGTAAACCTAACTTACCGTGGCTCCGGCGGCTTCCTCCCTGCGTCGCCATGGCAACGCGGCGTCAAAATGACGCCGCGAGATCATGTGACGTCACGTTTCTATGGCAACGTGACGTCATTACGCCGGAGCGCTGGTAAGTTGGGGTTGGGGGGGGGGGCGCGGGAGTGAGGGGACAGCCGGCAGGGGGGCGCAGGGAAAAAAGTTTGCGCCCCCCTGCACTAAACCCTACCCAACACTTTAGAACAATTATAATAAGGAACACAGACACTCAATTGCACTGTCTTATATCTATGTTTATTAATCACAATGTATAAAAATATTTGTTTATTTAATCATTCACAAAAACACCATAGAAATATTACATGCACATTAATCACCCACGGAATTTAATCCAATCTTCACACTTGGCATAATTAGCATTTAATAATCTTTCAGGCATCTTAACAAACTACACACATTTATTTGTTATATCACACGTAATCACTCACTATAGGTAGGTCACGCTACTAATTGTCTTTCAAGTTAGTTATCAACTATATTTCTACTCTAGATTTTGTTTATATGCATGAATGTACGTGTTTTTAAACAGTACTGCTGCGACACACTTTATTCGAGCAAATGACCAGTTTGTACCTGGCAGATACCTGGAATCCGCCGCTGCTCACCTCTGGCATGCTGCGTTGCGTTTGCCTTCCCAGCCACGGTTCATGCCTGGCTGACGGGCGGCTGATGTGATAAATGATAATGATCAGGATTTACTAGGCTGCAATGTTTCGCGTGTCCACCAGATGGCATAAATTCCTGACTTGTAAAGCGCCGAATCAGTAATGTGTGGGCTTGCAGGTGTTTCGTTTAAAAAAGATACTGAACCACAGTGTGCCATTTTAACTTGACCTTGGCCTTGAGACTGAAGGAAGAGTTGCAAAAATGTATCAATTTAGGCTTTACATATTAAATAAAGACAAAGACCAGTTTTGCTTACACTATTCTCCAGAGACCCACCCGCCATGAGTGTTCAAGTGCAGCCCGTGTTCCAAAAACCTGACAGAAGTTATGCTTATTTGATATGGGCCGCGATTAATGCAACAGATGATAAGATGGCAACAGTTGTTCAAATTTATCAGTATTTTATCGAAAACTATGACTTTTACAAATTTTCGCCAACTCCTCATTTGTGGAAGCATGCAGTAAGGAAAAGGTTATGTAGTGACCCCTGTTTTCACCATATTGAGCCCCAATTTGTTGGAGGGTATTGGTGTGTATAACCGGGTTTTTCCTGTATCTATGATCATGGAGGCGGCAAAAGGCGAAGGGTCATGTTAAAACCAACTAAGAAACGACAGTCCCTGCCAAGCAATGCACCAGCACCAGCACCGGCAGCGGCACCGGCTTCCGATAACGGACCCACCGTCAGTGACAACCCTGAGCCCGAGCCTGATCCTGAGGCAGAGTCGGATTTCGCAGCCAGTTTTGATGATGCTTGCATGTACCTAAGCGATTTCCCGCCTCACCTGCTGACTACAGGTGGGCTAGTCCCGCTGCAAACTATCGACGTGGATGATGAAGAAAGCTGTACTGGCAGTGGACCGGCGCCGGCGCAAGCTGAATGGGAAATAGTATGGTGAGTATTGTATTGTTGCCGTATTATTTTGGTTGGGCTGGCTGGGTACTTCTTTAGGGGGCTGACCATTACTGTACATTAAAACTTTTCATTTTGTTTTTCCTCAGAAAAGAAAACGGCTAATGGGGGGATTTCGATGGATAATATTGTGCTGTATGCTGATGTTTTCCGGCCGTACAGTATACTGTGTAATAAACCCGAAAAAATAAAACTATGCATTTATTCTACATGTTCTGTATACAGTACTGTATATGCACATACTGTACAGTACATACAGTAAATGATACTACAGTATGGGCCGGCGGGGGCGAGATGTGTTTGCAGCAGAGAGAGATCCGCTGCTCTCTCTCAGCGCAAACAGCGGCACATTAAAACTTATTTTATATACATTTTTATTTATAGTGTAGATGTGCAGGGGTCTCGAGAGCTGAACCGCGTTGGTTTCAGGTCGGGGGACCCCCTGCTCCCTGAGATACAGACCCCTTTATGTGGTGCGGTATCCCTCTGCGTTTAAGGGCCCGATCACGTGACCGCGACCTGTAAACCAAGCAGAGCAGAGGGATACAGGCACCCCCTAAAGGGGCCTGTATCTCGGGGAGCAGGGGGTCCCCAGACCTAAAACCACAGCGGTTCTGCTCCGGAGACCCTCTGCACATCTACACTATCAATAAAAATGTATTTTAAATGTATTTATTTATATTCATTTATTTATTTATATTTATTTATTAATTGTGTTGCTGCTGCAAGTCCTAAACTCACACCAAGGGCCAAACACCCCCCTCACCCCCGCTACCCCAATAAAAAAAATTCACGCACAGCAGCCCCATAATTAATAAATAAATCTAAATAAATAAATAAATAAATACATGAAGAGAAATAAATATATACTGTATATATATACTGTATATATACAGTATATATATAATAACAATCCCTATACATATACAGTATATACTGTGTATATATATACTGTATACATACATATATATATATATATATATATATATATATATATATATATACAGTATATACACACAGTATATACACACACATGATGAACCAATATACAAATACATGTACTGTAGAATGGTTATCAAAATCATACTGTCCTACAAATAACGCTTCTCTATACAGACAATAATAATAATAATCCATTTAATAATCCTAACTGATTTTACAATATAAAACATAACATTCCAATCGACACAGTACATTGTATTTACATTGTATAAATGATGCATAAAATCTATGCACCATATACATTCTGCAAATGAATGTTAACAATATAATTGCAAGCTACTGTACCAGTAAATACAAACACTTCCAAACAAGTTAACTATTTTAACCAATCAAGTAAACAAAAATCAATATATACTGTAAGTACCAACCAGAAAACACAATTTAAAACCAAAGCTAACCCTTACAATACCAAGGATTACATCTATCTAATTATAAAAAACATTATACATTATACACACATTGAAGCATTGCAATAAACAACATACAGTACAGTACATCCCCTGTATCTCCCTGCCTTCAGTGTAATCTGTTTAAAGCCCCCTCCCCCCTAATGTTTCTGTTAAACAGATTACACTGAAGGCAGAGAGATTTAAAGCCCCCTCCCCCCTAATGTTTCTGTTAAACAGATTACACTGAAGGCAGAGAGATTTAACAGAAACATTAGGGAGGGGGGAGGGGGCTTTAAACAGATTACACTGAAGGCAGAGAGATGTTTCTGTTAAATCTCCCTCCCTGCATTGCTGTGAGTGCAGTGTATTTAAATGTGGGGAGGGGGGGGGACCCAATGTGCATACTGTGAGGTCTAACCACCCTCACCCCCTACCCACATACCGTTACCCCCCCCATCCTGGCCATGGCCCCTCCGCTTCTGCAAAACAGACACAAAAATTAAAACATACAAAGTAATGTCCCCTAACCCCTTAATCACCACAGCGGTTATTAACCGCTACAGTCATTAAGGGGTTAACCCACCCTCACCCACCACTCGGGATGCCTACATACCGTCCCACACTAACCCCCCCCCCATGAGGCCTAACCACCCAGTCAGTACCCACAAGGGAAGCCTACCCACATACCGTTGGGGAAACACCCCACCCCCAGTACCCACAATAAAAACAGTACAATGACCCACAATAAACAGCATTATATTTATTAAATACATTACCCACCCCCTGTGCCCCCCCCCCCCATAAATACAAGATTTATTCTTTTACATACAGGGTTCATAACGCAGCCCCACGCTAGTCCCCGGTGGGCTGGCAGGGCACCTGGACAGACCTACAGTTTACCAGCAGCCCTTTTTACACAGGTTCTGGAGGCCTGCTGGTGGATCCTGCCAGCAGAAGAACGTGGTGTGTGTGGTGCTCAAACCTGGGCAAGTGTCCTATTGAGACATATAACATATTGTAACCATTATATGGTGGTCCGGTGATAATGGAGTGCCCCTCAATAAATTGCAGAGAAACTGAGTAGTACTGTAGGGGAAGTGACAAGTGGAGTCAGTTGGGACAACCACAGGGATGTACACAATAATCACCCAAACAGTATATTGAAGAAGGCAATAAGCATGGAAAGCAGGATTTAAATAAGGCACTATGGCACTTTACCTGCTGGTTCCCAGGGGCACTCTCCAGATCAATGCGTGCAATCCGTCCGTTGGAAGATTCAGAAGTACAGAGGGTGCAGACAGAGCACAGCTCCAGACGTCCTGCAATGTCAAGCAGGAAGAAACACACCAGGCCCCTCCGCAGTAGTAAAAAATTAAAGATTGTATTGAAAGCTAATAACACATACAGGGAACAAAAATAGGACAAGAGGAACGCACCTACGCGTTTCGTACAGGTGTACTTTATCAACACCCCACCCCCAGTACCCACAATAAAAACAGTACAATGACCCACAATAAACAGCATTATATTTATTAAATACATTACCCACCCCCTGTGCCCCCCCCATAAATACAAGATTTATTCTTTTACATACAGGGTTCATAACGCAGCCCCACGCTAGTCCCCGGTGGGCTGGCAGGGCACCTGGACAGACCTACAGTTTACCAGTAGCCCTTTTTACACAGGTTCTGGAGGCCTGCTGGTGGATCCTGCCCGCACCATGGCCCCCAGGTGGTCTCCTTGGGTCACCGTGGGCCACAATTGGGTCACCACGGTAGGCCCAAGGATGTCTGGGAGCCCCGGGTCAAACCCACAGGTGTCTGCGGGGCCTCGGGTGGTTCCCTCGGGGGTCTGGGGAACTCACGGGTGCTCACTACGGGTCCGCGGTGCCCCCACAGAAGTGGGACCACACATCATCATCCCCGCACCTACGGGTCGGCGGTGCCCCCACAGAAGTGGGACCACACATCGTCATCCCTGCAGACTACGGGTCCGCGGTGCCCCCACAGAAGTGGGACCACACATCATCATCCCCGCATGTGTCACCCGTGGAACCACCAGCCTGATACCCTTGGGATAACTGAGAATACCCGGAGGTGGTCTCCAGAGGTCCCACGCAGAACCACGGAATCAACCCTGAATGTAAAAAAAATAAACCTGGCCTATACATTCAATACCCCCAACACCTACAGTACAATAATGTGCAAAATAACTTTTATACAGATATGGATAATAGATTAATTGCCCATTATTAAAAACATTAACTAGCATATACAAATAAATAAAGTACTACTGACCTCATCAATATGAAGTGTCTGTTGCCAGCGCCTTCCTTCCTTCTCTTGCCCACACAAGACATAGCCAATACCAAGCCAAAACATTGCAAGTACATAACCGCAAAGGTGATTAAGGGGTTAAGCCACACAGGCCCGATACCCACCCTTCACCCATGAATTTGTACTGTGGCTTCATAATGCAACTATATATATATACTGTATATATATACAGAGAGACAGAGAGAAAGAGAGAGAGAGAGAGATATATACAGTATATATATATATATACACACGTTATATACACACCCATGATAAACCAATATACAGTACAAATAAATGTAGAAGGGTTATCAAAAGCATACTACCCTACAACCAAACACTTCTCCATACAGACACTACATTAAAATCAATTTCCTTTAAAAATCCTAACTGATCTCACAATCTACAGTATATCATCACAAACCAATGAAAAACCTCACATTCCAATATATATGATGCATAAAATCTATGCACCATATACATTCTGCAAATGAATCAACCAAGTAAACAAAAATCAAAAGCCAATACATTGCAATTACATTCAGATATCAATTAACCCCTTAAACACCTTATCAGATAATAACCGCAAAGGTTATTAAGGGGTTAAGCCACACAGGCCCGATACCCACCCTTCACCCATGAATTTGTACTGTGGCTTCATCATGCAACTATATATATATATACAGTATATATATATATACACAGTATATATACAGTATATACACACGATGAACCAATATACAAATAAATGTAGAAGGGTTATCAAAAGCACTGTCCTACAACCAAACACTTCTCCATACATGCTAAATTAAAATCAATTTCCTTTAATATTCCTTTAACTTTAACTTTAATATTCCTTTTAATATTCATAACTGATCTCTCAATCTAAATCATCACTAAACCTCTGAAAGGCCATTTAAACAACTTACATTGCAATATAAATGATGCCTAAATATCTATGCACCATATACATTCTGCAAATTAATCAACCAAGTAAACAAAAATCAATTAGCAATCATTATTTACATCCCTAAACAATTCACACTAGATCCCGAACAATAAAACCATTAACAAATTCACGCCTAGAGCAGAACAATTAAGCCTTTGAAAAAATATAAGTACCGACACAAATACAACCTTTATAACCAAGCCTATCCCTGACCTTCCTCAAACACACAATACAATACCAAGGAATACATCTATCTAATTTTAAAGTACTTTAAACTCACAATAAAGCATAGCAGCATACACAAAATAATTTAAAACACATCTAATCCAGCTTTTAAAACAATATCAATTCTTACCCTGTACTGTATGTATATATCTCTCTAGACATATATACATACATACACTGGCGACACACTTTATTCGTTCTCGGCTAGTCCCACGAATTCGAGTATACCCGGGTGTATTGAGGTTTGTGACTGTTTTCTGCCCGAGTGCATTGGGTTATTTTCCAGGCAGGGATTGAAGCATTTTATTCCCGCTGGCTGCAATACTGCACAGTATATATATATATACTGCATTACAATTCATGAATTTATGCCATCTGGTAGACACGCGAAGCATTGCAGCCTATTAAATCCTAATCATTATCATTTAACAGATCAGCCGCCCGTCAGCCAGGCATGAACCCAGGCTGGGAAGGCAAATGCAACGGGGCTTGTCAGAGGTGAGGAGCGGCGCATTCCAGGTATCTGCCAGGTACATACTGGGTATTTGCTCGAATAAAGTGTGTCGGTGCAGTACATACAGTGGCAAGAAATGATATACCACAAAAAAAAAAAATACACATGTTAAAAAACCTTTTGAAATAATTAACAAGTTAAATAAAATACATTTCTTTACTGTAGTTCACTTACCATTACTTGCCCCCACCGACTCCCGTTGCGCAGCTTACTCACGAACTAATCCACGATCAGGAACCCATAAAATAAAAAACCATAAAATAATAAACATTAAACTAAAAATCCAAATCAATCCACGGGTCTTCTACTTGTAATCCATCTTCATCTGTATTCTTCTTTCTTCTATCTCCTTCCAGGCGGGGCAGGGCGTGGTCTACTTTCCATCATCGGCCACGCCCTTGTCTTTTTTCTTCTCCGGAGGTCCTTCCTCCGCGGCGTCTGGCTTCAAAATGAGACGACATAGGCTTTTAAAGGCCTATGACGTCACATTTTGCGTCATGGTTCCCACGGTCCTGATTGGGCCGTGAAAACCATGTGTTTTGGCCGACAAAAATTAAAATGATGACGTCATCTTAAAGAATTTTAAGATGACGTCATGAACAGGCACATGGCCGCCCTCACATGGTATGGTAGCCAATCAGAGCGTGGGAACTTTATCCCTACTCTGATTGGCTCTGGTATACCATGTGTCAGGGGCTTGGGGGAGAAAGGATGTGACGTCAATGAAAACCTGTCACGTGGTACGGTAGCCAATCAGAGCGTGGGAACTTTATCCCACTTTTAATAATATTGAGCAGGAGCAGGGGCCGGCACCACATAAAGGGGTCTGTATCTCGGGGGGCAGGGGGTCCCCCGACCTGAAACCAACGCAGTTCAGCTTCCGAGACCCCCTGCACATCTACACTAGGAATAAAAATTTATTTCAAATGTATTTATTTGTATTTATTTATTTATTTATTTATTTATTGCGGGGATGCTGTGTGTGATTATTTTTTATTGTGGGTAGCGGGGGTGGGTGAAGGGGTTTATAAATGTGAGTTTATAAATAAAATAAAGAATATTATTTCTAGGGGCCCTAGAACAGAAGTTCCCACGCCAATTGCGCGCTCATTGCTCTTTTTTTACAATGTTGCTGGTCTTGCGGCTTTGCAGTCTGGCAGCAAAAAGCAGTTTGTAGTACTGAGTGTGAGATAAATTAACCAGTTCTTTTATTGCTGAAGTCGCCACCAAAAACTTTTATTTACAAATACAGTACAATACAATGGTGAAACATTTCAAGTGAACAGCAATACAAAACATCAACACACAATAATACATACAGTACTGTACAGTGCAAAACTGCAGCTCAGTCCTAGAGGGCAGCAAACAGGGCAGGTTTTCAGGGCCACATTGAAAACCGTGCAACACACAACATACAGTACAGTATCCTTTGTTTAAGTACAGCAGGAACTGTAGGGCAAAACATGTACTGTACAGCACAATACAGTTCAGCACAACATTACAGTATGGTCTCACTGACAGTCCTCCACATTATCCATCCATGGCCGATTCCTTGCATGGCGCAAAACGCCATTAATGCAGTCTCTAATGCCTCTCATTACAGAATCTGTAATTGCATAAAAGCGCCACATTTCTTCCACAAGTTGTAGCCTTAAATTGTCAGGAAGGGCCTTTTTTTGGCGATTCCCATCGTAGTTCACTTTGAACACCCACTCGCAGTACAACGAGTAGGGAACATGGTGCTTAAAAATGATCAAGGCATACTTGTGGGGTACACCAGCACTCATCACCCTATACTTCTCCCTGAGCCCCGGTGGCAGATCGCGCAGGGTGATGTCGGGCACCGTTTCGATGCGAGCAGGTGTAGGAGGTCTTTTGGGAGTGGGTGTACTTGAGGCGACGGGCGATGGTAGGGTGTCTGGGAGGAAGCTTTCCTCCGGTCGTGGTCGCCGGGTTGTCTCCTGGCGGGGGGTGCGCTTGGTGATGGACGGGGCCGAAGGTACCATGCATCACATCCATGTCACCCTCCTGATCCGGCGTCGGGGAAACAGGGCCATTAACACCGAGCAAACGATGTATACCCGCTATGTCAGCCTCTATCTTGTCCATCCGTTGCTCCACATGTAGCACCGACTCCAGAAGCAGATCTAGCTTTGCCAGCACAATAGAATTCCCGGGGAGATCCACACTTATCCCATTCAGGATCCGGTCTAATGAGCTGCTTGTGCATGGCATCTGGACATCTGGGGGGATGGGTGCAACGGATGATGAGATGGGGGTTGCATGGAGAGAAGCGGCATCGATGGAGAGTGGAGGAGGTGGCCTGGGGATACCCGGTACAGGAGAAGCGGCAGAGTGGTCAAAGAGGGATGGAGAAGGTGACCGTTGGATTTCCGGGCGAGAAGCAGAGTCGTCCAAGAGCAAAGGAGACGGTGACCCGTGGATTTCAGAGGCGGCAGCATTTTCAGATGGAACCGGACAAGATGGGGGTGGAGAAGCCGGGCTGAAGATTTCCGGGACAGCTACAGTCGTCGAAGCATATGGGAAGTGGTCTGCGGTTTTGGTGGGATGGCTGCCATTCGTCTTGCGTACAGAGCACATCACCGTATTTCTTCTTCACATAATGAGGTTTACGTCTAGGAAAACCCTTAGCCTTTGGGGTCAGCAGAAGGTTTTCTTTATTGGCCTTAGCCTGTCGCTTTGTCCTTGGCGTGGAAACGGCTGCTGCCTTTCGCTTTTTCAGCATGTCAGGCACGGCAGAGGTGAGTGTGTTCTTGCATCCATAGAACCGGGGATGCTCCATGGAAGCAGGTGGCACAATGCAGTACAGTATCTGAACAATGGCAAGTTCAGATAAAGATCCTGGAGTGGTGGACTATGCAAAGTGTGTGACCTTTTATGCATGGCGGCCAGGTACAGGTGTTGAAAGTGGGCGTACTGTAATGTGAGTCATTAACGTATAAATACACCATTCATTTTGTGGATTCACTGCACATTGAATACACATCGACTAAACATCGAATATACATTCTTGTGTTTGTATTTCTTTCTACTCGCAGCAATGCCTGTTAAGAAGATTTCAAAGGATCTCAGCATGAGCATTAAGGAGATGTACACGAGCGGAAACCGAATTACTGCTATCCAACGCTGGTTAGCTGCTTCTGGCCTCGTTGTGCCATCAAACACTGTGTGCTATCATGCACACGGAAAAAACAGAGACCGCAAAAAGGCACCAAGGGTAACTAACGCGTAAGTATATTTATAAAACTTAACAAAAAAAAATATAGAAAACTGTAGTGTACATGTATATTTTTTGTGCAGCAGTATACACTTTTGGTATATTGCAATTCATCTTACAATGGAATATACTGTATATGATGTATATTTATTATGATATAACAACAAAATATTTATATAGTATATTTATATTACAACAGTATACTGTATACTGTATTTGTGGTCAATTTATATTTTTTGTGCAGCAGTATACACTTTTGGTACTGTATATTGCAATTCATCTTACAATGGAATATATATGATGTGTATTTATTATGATATAACAACAGTATATTTATATAGTATATTTATATTACAACAGTACTGTATACTGTATATTTTGTCTATTTATATTTATAGTACAGCAGTATACATTTTTGTATATTTATATTTACTGTATATTACAACATTACATGTACAGTATACAGTATACATTTTATATTGCTGCATATTAATAAAACAATATAATTTCTTTGCATTGTAGGGAGACTACTCTTCTGGTGGACAGAATAAGTGAGGAGAATGATGAGAGGAGTGCATTAAGGGTTAAAAACACTCTGCAGGAAAAGCACAATCTGACTGTATCCGAGAGCAGCATAAAGAAGATGAGACGCAGAATTTGATGGAAATATGGACGTGTGAGGTTAGTACTGGACAGTACAGGAGGTACTGTAAAGTAAAAGTGTTGTTTTGCAAACTGTACTGCGCTGTGACGCAAAAATTTTTTATTCATTGTCATTACAGAGCGTACCCCATGATACGGGACGCAAACAAAATCAAAAGAGTGCTCCAGGCCCAGGCATGGATCGACAGCGGTGAGACTTTCCAGGATTGCATCTTCACTGATGAGTCTACTGTGTCGCTGGAGAGATTTGCAAGATTTGCGTTCCACAAAAAAGGCCGCATATCTTTGAAGCCGCGGCCAAAACACCCTGTGAAGCTGCATGTGTGGGGTGCCATCTCTAGGCGTGGACCGGGATGCATTGTCATCTTTGAAGGTACAATTTCTCAAATATAATGCCGCCTAATGCACTGTACTTGACTAGTGTTGCCTTACCGTATGCACTGTACTGTACTATTGAGCACTTTTCTTTTCTTGCTATAGGAATCATGAATAAAGCTTTCTTCCAAGACAACATTGTGCCTGCTATAGTGCGATACATCAGACGCGACTTCACCAATGGTCACCGCTTCTACCAGGACAACGATCCCAAGCACACCGCGTCGACGGCGCATATCCTTGAGCGCGGCATCAACTGGGTGAAGACGCCAGCGGAGTAAGTGCAGTAGACCGTGTCCCATTTTTGTTCCCCACTGCTTTTAGCTCTTAAACCAATTGTCCTTTCTTTCCAATCACAGATCGCCAGACTTCAATCCGATCGAAATGGTCTGGCATCAGCTGAAGGAACATATCCGTAAAGTGGCGAAACCCTCCAAAAAGGACGAGTTGTTGAAAGCCATACTGAGTTTTTGGAACGATGTACTCACCGTGGAACGATGCAATAAATATATAGACCATATTGCCACAGTGTTGCCCATTGTCATCGCGCGCAATGGGCAAGCATCTTGAAAGTAGTAGACTGCTGTAGTATTGTAAGCACAGTATGATACAGGTAAGTATGGCACAGATTTTTTCTTTTCAAAGACAGCAGCAGCAGCCATAAGGTTACAGTACATAGCCATGGTATACAGTAGTTCCAGTATACAGTAGTTTGACAGTACTACAGTAACTGCCTACTAACTGCTCCATTTTTTTCTTTACAGAGAAAGCTGCACCAGCCACCTACAGTAGTTCTGCCATAATACAGTACAGTATGCACATACTCTGCAGTACAGTAACTGAACTAAGTTTTTGTTTTCTTGTCGTTCCAGGAAAAAGGGTGCCCAAGGGGGAGGGGGGCGTTGTGTCCCGTCAAATCTGCTTGTGCAGTCAAATGTACAGTATATAAACAGCAGTAATGATGTACACAAAACCTCTCCTCTCTCAATGAACTACTGTACCGCAGACACAATGAGGATACTGTTATGAAGGAAAAAAGAACAGGACGGGTTATTTAACATTATACTGTACAATATTTATACTGTATATTTATATATTTTTATTCTAAAGGTATTCGAGAATGTACTGTATGAGGACCTGGTGACTTTCAACCCGCTCAGACCCACAGAACGGATTATTTCACATTACTGTATATATATTTTTATTCTAAAGGTATTCGAGAATGTACTGTATGAGGACCTGGTGACTTTCAACCCGCTCAGACCCACAGAACGGATTATTTCACATTACTGTATATATATTTTTATTCCAAAGGTATTAGAGAATGTACTGTATTTAATTTAGAAGAAGTGAATCTTTTTCCAAAGCAGGCAGGCCTCAGGCCTCTAAGGGTTGTTGGAGGGGGATGGTGGGATCAGACGCTGGCCTCCTGCTGAATCTTTTTCCAAAGCAGGCAGGCCTCAGGCCTCTAAGGGTTGTTGGAGGGGGATGGTGGGATCAGACGCTGGCCTCCTGCTGAATCTTTTTCCAAAGCAGGCAGGCCTCAGGCCTCTAAGGGTTGTTGGAGGGGGATGGTGGGATCAGACGCTGGCCTCCTGCTGAATCTTGTTACCGTAGCCCGCCCAGGGGCAGATTAACAACACAATGATTAGATTAGGGTTGAATGAGCCAGCCCATTGACGCTTGGCCAGGGAAGGATTTAAAACTCTAAGGGAGGGGATGGGGTGGCTGAAATAGCTGGGACTGTACTGTCACAGTATTTCCAAAGGCAGGCAGGTCACCCTAATAATTGCATGAATAAACCCCCAAAGACAAGCCCCAAATACAGTACAGTATACTGTATACTGCATATACAGTACAGAGCTGTATACTGTATTATAAATAAATAATCATACAGTACTGTACTGTATGTATTATTGTGTGTTGATGTTTTGAATTGCTGTTCACTTGAAATGTTTCACCATTGTATTGTACTGTATTTGTAAATAAAAGTTTTTTGTGGCGACTTCAGCAATAAAAGAACTGGTTAATTTATCTCACACTCAGTACTACAAACTGCTTTTTGCTGCCAGACTGCAAAGCCGCAAGACCAGCAACATTGTAAAAAAAGAGCAATGAGCGCGCAATTGGCGTGGGAACTTCTGTTCTAGGGCCCCTAGAAATAATATTCTTTATTTTATTTATAAACTTACATTTATAAACCCCTTCACCCACCCCCGCTACCCACAATAAAGCGGGCACGGTGGGTTAACACCTCATAAAGGGGTCTGTATCTCGTGGGGCAGGGGGTCCCCGGACTTGAAACCAACACGGTTCAGCTCCCGAGACCCCCTGCACATCTACACTAGGAATAAAAATGTATTTCAAATGTATTTATTTGTATTTATTTATTTATTTATTTAGATTTATTTATTTATGTATTGCGGGGATGCTGTGTGTGATTTTTTTTTATTGTGGGTAGCGGGGGTGGGTGTGGTTATTTACACAGGATCCCCCTCCCCACATTTACATACAGTACACTGAACTCAGAAACACAGGCCAGGGAGATTTAACACACAATAGGGGGAGTTTTTTTTTACATAGATTACAGTGAAGGCAGGGAAGTTTAAAAGAGAGAATTGGGGAGGGGGTTTTACATACAGTACAGTAGATTACATTGAAGGCAGGGAAGTTTAAAAGAGAGAATACTGTAGGGGAGGGGGTTTTACAGTACATAGATTCTATTTTGGGTAGCGGGGGTGGGTGAAGGGGGTATTAGCCCCAACGGTGGCTGTTTAGGGCTTGCGGGGGGGTAGCAGGAGGGCTTAACCCCTTCATGACCATAGCGGTATTAACTGCTACGGCCGTGAAGGGGTTAAGTGCACCCGCAACCCCCCCGCAAGCCCTAAACTCACACCAAGGGACAAATACCCCCCTCACCCACCCCCGCTACCCACAATAAAGCGGGCACGGTGAGTTAACCCCTTCATTGCCTTAGCGGCTATCCGCTATGGTAATGAAGCAGCATTTCTGTATTTTTAATAATATTGTGCAGGAGCAGGGGGGGTCCCTGAGCATTAATTTCTGGCTCAGGGAACCCCCTGCTCACTGTACAATATTATTAAAATACAGAAATGCTGCTTCGTTACCATAGCACATAGCCGCTAAGGTAAAGAACGATTCTTTATTGATGTGTGTGTTTTATTTATACTGTAAATTTGTGCAGAGGGTCTCCGGAGCTGAACCGCTGTGGTTTTAGGTTTGGGGACCCCCTGCTCCCCGAGATACAGGCCCCTTTAGGGGGTTACCGGTATCCCTATGCTTGGGTTACAGGCCGCGGTCACGTGATCGGGACCTTTAAACGAAGCAGAGGGATACCGGCACCTCATAAAGGGGGCTGTATCTCGGGGAGCAGGGGGTCCCCCGACCTGAAACCAGTGCGGTTCAGCTCCGGAGACCCCCTGCACATCTACACTATAAATAAAAATGTATTTCAAATGTATTTATTTATAGTCATTTATTTATTTATTTAGATTTATTTATTTTTTGGCGGCTGCTGTGTGTGAGTTTTTTTTTATTGTGGGTAGCGGGGGTGGGTGAAGGGGGTATTAGCCCCAACGGTGGCTGTTTAGGGCTTGCGGGGGGGTAGCGGGAGGGCTTAACCCCTTCATGACCGTAGCGGTATTAACTGCTACGGCCGTGAAGGGGTTAAGTGCACCCGCAACCCCCCCGCAAGCCCTAAACTCACACCAAGGGCCAAATACCCCCCTCACCCACCCCCGCTACCCACAATAAATCGGGCACGGTGAGTTAACCCCTTCATTGCCTTAGCGGCTATCCGCTATGGTAATGAAGCAGCATTTCTGTATTTTTAATAATATTGTGCAGGAGCAGGGGGGGTACCTGAGCATTAATTTCTGGCTCAGGGAACCCCCTGCTCACTGTACAATATTATTAAAATACAGAAATGCTGCTTCGTTACCATAGCACATAGCCGCTAAGGTAAAGAACGATTCTTTATTGATGTGTGTGTTTTATTTATACTGTACATGTGCAGAGGGTCTCTGGAGCTGAACCGCTGTGGTTTTAGGTCTGGGGACCCCCTGCTCCCCGAGATACAGGCCCCTTTAGGGGGTGCCGGTATCCCTATGCTTGGGTTACAGGCCGCTGTCACGTGATCGGGACCTCTCAACCAAGCAGAGGGATACCGGCACCTCATAAAGGGGGCTGTATCTCGGGGAGCAGGGGGTCCCCCGACCTGAAACCAGTGCGGTTCAGCTCCGGAGACCCCCTGCACATCTACACTATAAATAAAAATGTATTTCAAATGTATTTATTTATAGTCATTTATTTATTTATTTATTTAGATTTATTTATTTTTTGGCGGCTGCTGTGTGTGAGTTTTTTTTATTGTGGGTAGCGGGGGTGGGTGAAGGGGGTATTAGCCCCAACGGTGGCTGTTTAGGGCTTGCGGGGGGTAGCGGGAGGGCTTAACCCCTTCATGACCGTAGCGGTATTAACTGCTACGGCCGTGAAGGGGTTAAGTGCACCCGCAACCCCCCCGCAAGCCCTAAACTCACACCAAGGGCCAAATACCCCCCTCACCCACCCCCGCTACCCACAATAAAGCGGGCACGGTGAGTTAACCCCTTCATTGCCTTAGCGGCTATCCGTTATGGTAATGAAGCAGCATTTCTGTATTTTTAATAATATTGTGCAGGAGCAGGGGGGGTCCCTGAGCATTAATTTCTGGCTCAGGGAACCCACTGCTCACTGTACAATATTATTAAAATACAGAAATGCTGCTTCGTTACCATAGCACATAGCCGCTAAGGTAAAGAACGATTCTTTATTGATGTGTGTGTTTTATTTATACTGTACATGTGCAGAGGGTCTCCGGAGCTGAACCGCTGTGGTTTTAGGTCTGGGGACCCCCTGCTCCCCGAGATACAGGCCCCTTTAGGGGGTGCTGGTATCCCTCTGCTCTGCTTGGTTTACAGGCCGCGATCATGTGATCGGGACCTTTAAACCAAGCAGAGGGATACCGGCACCTCATAAAGGGGGCTGTATCTCGGGGAGCAGGGGGTCACCGGACCTGAAACCAGTGCGGTTCAGCTCCCGAGACCCCCTGCACATCTACACTATAAATAAAAATGTATTTAAAATAATTTTTAATGTGCCGATGTTTGCGCAGAGAGAGAGCAGCGGATCTCTCTCTGCTGCAAACACATCTCGCCCCCCCGACGGCCCATAGTATCATTTATGTATGTGCATATACAGTACTGTATGTGTACAGTACTGTATGTTAGGGGTTGTAGGGGTTGTTGTTATACAGTATATATATACAGTATATACAGTATATATACTGCATTACAATTCATTATAGGGGACGGCTTCAAAGAGAACAGCTCGCAAGCGCCCTCATGTGTTTTTACACGGCATTGCAGTAATGCAGCCAGCCGGAATAAAATGCTTCAATCCCTGCCGGGAGAATAACGCTATACACTCTGGCAGAAAACGATCACAAACCTCAATACACCCGAGTATACCCGAATTTGCGGGACTAGCCGAGCGAGAATAAAGTGTGTCGCCACTGTATATGCGTTTAATTAATTATTTATTCACTGCGTCATATCAAAGTAGAAAACGGAGTGCAATACACAGCACCCATTAGTTTTAATTGAACAACAGAGGACATTGCTTAAAGTGGAATGGGGTTTGGCTAACATTTACATAAATACCTGCCACGAACCTTAACCCCAAACTACGGAGCCTGAGGAAGACCAGAAAGGGTCGAAACGCGTTGCTCTCACCACTAAGCAATTTTGATCCAGCACAGCCACCGTCAAGGAGTGGATCAGAGAGGAGGCAGCACTATATACGGACGCGGAGAAAGTTAGCTGCGCTCCACGAGATCCACGAACTACTTCCTACCGACGGGCTGCTTTTTCTTTTTATGCATTTTTTCATTGTTTTTTATAAATGTTTTGTTTTTAGAGTTTTTAAGAATAAAATTTATTGTAGTCTACCAGAACCGTGACATTGTTCCAATTTATATCTACACCAAGGAGGGGTCATCTGCCTACACTTACCCACTTGGAATTTAACAATACCAGTACTACAAAGGAGTTAAAGACACCTTGATGTGCATTCACTCACACAAGGCCGTGTGAGTATTATTTTTATTTATACAGATTACTATATATCAGACCACAATTACCCTTACGAGTCATCAGGTGTAAAGACACCAACAGAGAAAAAGATACCTTCCCCTAGGATTGCACTCACACTTGCCCGTGTGAGTGCTTGCAGCATTTGCTGCTTTTACATATCTGCTTGGGTTTTTCTAGTGGGGTACCACAGAATTATGTTGATATTTTCCCACTAACAATTGTTTTCAAATTTGTTCACACCGAGGGGGATTTCCTCACTGGGAGTTGAAGACCGCTGAAGAAAACAAGGAAGAAGATTAAAACCTGAAAAGAAGAAAGAAAATATCCAAGTTAAAGACACCTTGATGTGTATTTACTCACACAAGGCCGTGTGAGTATCATTTGATCTACATCTATTATTACATACCAGACCCTGATTACCCCTATAGGTCACCACGTGTGAAGACCAGATTGGATAAAAAGATACCTTCCCCTAGGATTGTACTCACACTTGCCCGTGTGAGTGATTGCAGCATTTACTGCTTTTGTATATTTTTAAAGTTGAAAGCATTGGACATTATAAAATACCGTCTGTATTCTCCTCTAACAATTGTCTTTAAATCTGTTCACTCCGAGGGGGACATCCTCACTGTAAGCTGAGGACTGTTGAAGAAACCCAGGAAGAAAACCAAGCTCTGAAAAGAATAAAGAAACCAACCAAGGGAACATAAAGACAAGTAAATCACAACGAAACCTTGCTGTGAGAGCATTTACACAAGGCCGTGTAAGTGATTTAATATATCTTTCAAGCACATCCACCAATATCTATTTAGATACTATACATACCCCAAACACTTCAACCTGTGCTCCCCCTTTTCTCTCTATATCCCTGTACAAATAAGGATCCTGGATAAGGATCCTATTGGGGTCAGAGCCATAGCGCGAGAAGATGAACCAGAGGGTACCTTTGTTTATAAGGTTGTAACACTCATTGCTATATTTCCCCTGTTCTAGAATTTTCCAGGGAGCGCCCGGGTTTTTCCTTGTTCCATTACATGAGTAAGAGTCAATGGGAATAAGAGGTGGGTTACATTACACAGAAAAGTACAAATCAAGCATTACTATACAAATAGCTTTGGAATACAGTACATTGAATTTAGCTTAAATACACACTAGCAGTGCCTATAGTTACTGCAAAGTACTACGGCACCCGCAAAATACCATTTGAGCCATAACTGTGATGTACTCGTCTCAAGACAGGAAGGGAACCCGCAGGACTAAAGTGGGATAGAGGCTGATCGACTAAAGCAGAGTTGAGAGAGTTCTGATTGTGAAATAATGTAGTCATGGTCACCTGCAGAGAGGTCAACGCAGGTGGCAGGCAAAAAATGGCCAGGAACAAGGCAGAGGTCAATGCAGGAACCAAGCAATCAGGAACAAGCTAGAGACTGACAGGAAACCACCCGGAACCTCACAGAAAACCTTGCTCAGGCACTTGCTGTAGGAAGTTCAGCCGATTTATAGGCAGGTTGCCAGGAGCCAAGATTGCCTCCGTATCATCCAGGTTTGCCAGTATCCACAATGGCCACTGCATCCTCAGTTTGGGTGGAAGTGCATGGTCACTGTGCATGCATATCTTCCCATGCCAATGCCTCTGTGGCTGAACTAGGGTCATGGGACTGCAACATGCCAAGACTTGCCATAGAATCGCATTTGATTTTGTGTGAACAAGTCTTGCTACTTCTGTATATATTGTAGTGGCCATTATTTATATAGCCAAGATGTGCCTAAACCAAGTCTGGAGTAGGTGATAAATTTGCTCTATTACTGATGCAACGGCCGTTATTCGAACACATCTCGAATCAGTTTTCGTGTTGACCGCTGTATTCCATTCAGTATTTCCGCGTTTTGACCACTACTCATGCCGCGTTCGCGCAAACCGGCACCGGGCAGCCACACGCGGTTGATCTGTTTAATTTAATGGTTTCTTGTTTCTTTGGATGCAATTCTTCACGTATCCGACATGTGGCAGAAGTTAATGAATTATAATTTGGGTGCTATTCTTTGAGTATCTGCCAGGTGGCAGAAATTCATGAAATTAATTAATTGTATTGAACTGTTACAGTACTGTACTGTATGTGTATGGAACTTTGCTACTTTGTAAGAGTGCAGGTGTTTAAAAATGATAGCACCCACGTCTATACTGGTACATACTTACAGTGGCCCATTGTGAATTGGCCTTGATTTTTCAAAGACGTTATCAAATTAGGCGTTCTTAATAAAAAGCTTTAAATACTCAATGTGTGCTTTTTTTTACATTCTTTCCCCGCACAATTGCTGAGTGTACATTATGGCTACACCACAGACGTATAAAAAACCTGACTGTAGTTATGCATTTTTAAATATTCTGCAATTAATGCTGCAGCAGATAAGATGGCGACTGTATCTGAAATATATGAATATTTCATTTTGAACTACGATTTTTACAAGTTTTCACCAGACATTCATGGGTGGAAGCGTGCGATAAGAAAAACCTTAAGTAACGATCAGTGTTTTTTTCGCATTGCCCCTCCTGCCGGAGAGATTTGCGGGTATTGGGGTGTCATGCCAGAATTTCACAGTATGTTTGATCATGGCAATTTCAAAAGAAGAAAGGTCGGTTTAAACTCATATAAGAATCGTCAATCCCAATCCAGCAATGTGCCGGCAACAGCACCAGCACCGGCCGGTCCGACCGTCAGTGATAACCTGGTGAATGGAAATCCTTTGTACCTGTCCCCACCAGAATACCTGGAAAATTTCCAGCCTGAGCATGATTTCGCGTACAGGTACCAGCAAGCTTGCATTTACCAGTATCAAAATTATTTCCCGCTTCATCAGCTGTCAACTACAAGTGTACCATGCCAGCTATCACCTGTCAGCTATAATGCAGACTTGAGGAGTCACAGTGAGTCATCACCACCCATTTGGCAAAGTTTATAATGATGTTAAATATACAGTACAGTAATGTACTACACTGTATTACACTATACTGTACTGTAAATGACACTATTACTGTAAGTTTGGAGCTGCAGTTCAAGCTGCCGTGTGTCAAAACAAAATTATTTTTTAAACAATACTGTACGTACTTTACAGTACTTTATGTGCATCAATACAATACTGCATGCGAGTTGAGGGGATGTTTCTCTGTTGAGTGCACTTTGAAGAATGATTTGATTGGGTGTCGAAGTACGTGATGCTGCTGCAGCTTAAAAATGTAGGGAGAGGGTGGGCTGAAGAGTCAGAGCCAATCAGAAGTTTGTTCTCATCCTACAGACACAGATGTAGGATATTGCTTGAACGGCTGCTTTAATTCCCAATGACGCGACTTGACGCATGCGCAATACCGGTAATAATAGCATATTTGTTTGTTTTTCCCCAGAAAAGAAACTTTGACATCAATCGGAAAAAGACAAAAGAAGAGATTTGGATGGACCTAAAATATCGCTTTTTTAAAAAGTTGCTTGCGCATTGTTTGCCAAGTAGGCAAACATTTAGTGACAGTGCCATTTTTATTGATAGAACAATTGTGAGCTTTATAGAAAACCTTATACCGTACAGTATGCTGCTGTTTTAATATTCAAATCTTATTTTTACATTGTACAGTACTGTTATCATCACAACTTTTCATATAAACACCAAAAATAAAAATGTATATCTTTTATTCTATACAGTATGTATTTAAGTAATAATCCCTGAAGAACAGGGCATTACTGGCCAATAATGCCCTGGCTGGAAGAGTTGAAGGCCTGAGGCGAAGCCGAGGGACTTTAACCCAGTCAGGGCATTATTGGCCAGTAATGCCCTGTTCTGAGGGGATTATTACTATTATAGGCTAAATGTAGACTTATTTCATAAATAATAGACACTTTTGTATAGTTAAATAGATTTTTTTTATTCAAATAAAATGGTAAATACACGAAACCAGCTCTTTATACTCTTACACTGCAGATATCTATATCCACACACTGCCGCCCCCTCTGTGTGTACACACACACACACACACACACACACACACACACACACACACACACACACACACACACACACACACACACACACACACACACACACACACACACACACACACACTGCTGCTACACACACAAAACAGAACACCACACACAACACAGTGCCTCTACACACACACACACACACTGGAGCTCTAGACACACAACACAGCACCTCCTCTACACTCACTACACAGCACCTCTACACACACAGCAGCAGCTCTACACACACAGCAGCTCTACACACACAAACTCTGCTGCTACACACACATGCTACACCCATAAACACTGCTACTGACTCACACACACACACACACACACACTGGAGCTCTATACACACACACATCAGCTCTACACTTACACAAACTGCTGCTACACATACAACAGCACAACACACACACACTGCAGCCACAATCAAAAATGCAGCCACTTACTAAACTTTGCACTCTCCCCCCCAGCTCTACACACAACACAGCACAACACCTCTACACCCCCACACACACAGCACTGCACCTCTATACACAACACACTTACTTCTTTGCAGTCTCTCCCCCCCAATTCAACTGATTCTGCTCAGAAAATCTCAGTCAGCTCGGGAGGGGGAGGAATCAAACCGTGGCTGATACTTTTTGACCAATCTCCTGCCATGTCTTAGAACTTTTACTTAATTCAAACCAATCCCCTGCCCTGTCTCAGCTGTTCTGAAAGCTGATTGGCTGGAAATAAACAGATTGAAAACTGCATTTTGCAAGCTGCTGAAATTCAGGGCATTACTGATTGGATAATGCCCAGAATTTTAACCAATCAGAGAGCAGGGATTTCAATAATGCCCTGAATTTTACTGCTTTAGCCTATAATATTTATTATTCAATGCTTTCAACTTTTGCAACAGTAAATACTGTTTTTCTTTTACTGGTATGCGCATGCGTGTACAGTACTGTACTGTGCTGTATGTCTCATTTGGACATTTTTTTTAATAACAGGTAAGAGAAATGTCCTTGCATTACATTACAGTATGTGAAGTGCAATGCTTTGTTGAACTGTTAATAAGAATTTTAGGTCTGCAATACATTTTATTTTTTAATGCATAATACAGTACAAAAATATAGTAGCTCTTGTCTCTCTTCGTTATGTCATTGCGAGATGGGGGTGAGATCGGGAGAGAGGGGGATGCAGCTCTGAAAATACTGTACAGACATGCAAAACAGAAACAGAAATAAAAACACTTTTTTTTTTTTGCACAAACAAATTTCTATACAGTAACTACTGAGAGAGGGGGGTTTGTGTAACATACAGGCTGGTTTGTACAGTACATGAACACAGTACTATAATCTTACACATCCCCCCCTTCCTTTTTTTACTGCTGCAGTTCTGAAAATGAAAGGAAACAATTAATGCAGACATGGTTAGCTTGAGTGCCATACAGTACTTACTGTAAAGTACCTGTATCATACTTACCTGTGCCTGATTAACAGAAATAAATGATTAAACAATAACAATACAGTATTTAAAAAGATTTTTTTTTAAACACTTTTTTTTTTGCAAAAACGAATTCATACTTACTGTACCTGTGCCTGATTAACAAAAATACATGATTAAACAATAACAATATTTCAAAACAATAAAAATAAAACAGAAAATGATTAAACACATTAAACAAAAAATCAATGTAAAACATTTTTTTGTAAACTATTGCACTACAGTAGAGTTTTGGAAAAGTCATTAGCAAGAGGGGTGCCACTCCAAGCATGAGCCCTTGTATGCCATTTATAGTGTCTCTCACAGCGCTCATAACTGTAGGGGTAACACGTAAAAAACGCTCCACTTCATTCAAATGGTCTTTCTTAAATTTTCTGGCAGAGCCTTCTTTCTTTTATTTCCTTCATAATTTACACTGTGGGTCCAACCGCTGTACATCTCAAAACTGATGTGGTGTTTAAATATTGACAGGGCAAATTTATGGGCTACACCAACACATCCAATCTTGTATTTCTCCCGGGCATGCTGGGTCAGGTCGGTCAAGATGATGTCCGGCAGCGTTACAATCCTGGATGCTGGTGTACTTCTGGCAGCGTCGAGGGTAGGCGGTCTGGGAGGATGCTTGCCTTACCAGGTTTGTCATCTCATCCTCAAAGGCATACAGGCACACGTATTTTGCTGACGGATGGGGTGAGCGTGGAGAGCTTGGTGAGGGAAGCGTGAAGGTCACATCATGCAGGTCACCCTCCTGCTCCTGCGTCGGACAGACAGGGACAGGGACAGGAACTCGCAGGAAAGAATACATCCCCACAATTTTCCTTTCCATTTTCTCCATGTTCCATTCCATCTTCTCCATGTTCCTTTCCGTTTTCTTCAATGTTACTTTCCATTTTCTCCATGCGCATATCCATATTCAACATGGTCTACAAAAGAAGATCAACCTTTTGCTCCGTGATGTAGACATCTGCGTAGGTGTGTGGTGAAGGAGGTGACCAGGGGGTTGCCAGGAGAGCAGCAGCGTCAAGGATGGGTTGTGGAGCAGGTGAGCCGGGGGTTGCCAGGGGAGCAGCCTCAATGATGGGTTGTGGAGCAGGTCGGCAGGGGGTTACCAGGAGAGCAGCAGCGTCGAGGATGGGTTGTGGAGCAGGTGAGCCGGGGGTTGCCAGGAGAGCAGCCTCAATGATGGGTTGTGGAGCAGGTCGGCAGGGTGTTGCCAGGAGAGGATTGGGACTCCACTTGACTTGCACTGTGCTAAGGGCACCGAATTTCTTCTTTACATAATAAGGCCCAGAGGTCTTAACCTTTGGAGCATTTGGAACATTTTCTTTATTCTGCTTTGGTTTTCGCTTAGGTTGTGGCTGGGAAACAGCTTCCGCCTTTCGCTTGTCTGTCACTGCAGGAGCAAGCTGGTTCCTGCTTCCATAGAATCAGGGGCGATCCATGGAAACAGAAGGACGAATGCACAATGCAGTATTTGGACAAGAGCAAGTTCAGATAGAGATCAGTGTGTGAGAGTCTATGCAATTTGTCTCACCTTTTATTTGAAATTTTTTGCGGGCATGGACACGAGGTGCGGGTGTTAAAAGTGGGCGTACTGTGTACTAAACCTGTCGAGTGACATTGAGGCACATTAAATTAAAGTATACTGCACCGACACACTTTATTCGAGCAAATACCCAGTATGTACCTGGCAGATACCTGGAATGCGCCGCTCCTCACCTCTGACAAGCCCCGTTGCGTTTGCCTTCCCAGCCTGGGTTCATGCCTGGCTGACGGGCGGCTGATCTGTTAAATGATAATGATTAGGATTTAATAGGCTGCAATGCTTCGCGTGTCTACCAGATGGCATAAATTCATGAATTGTAATGCAGTATATATATATATATACTGTGCAGTATTGCAGCCAGCGGGAATAAAATGCTTCAATCCCTGCCTGGAAAATACCTCAATGCACTCGGGCAGAAAACAGTCACAAACCTCAATACACCCGGGTATACCCGAATTCGTGGGACTAGCCGAGCTCGAATAAAGTGTGTCGCCAGTGTAAATGCACCATCCATTTTGTGTATTCAATGCACATTCAATACACATCGAATTCACATCGAATTGCTCTGTGTGTGCTCGCATTTTTTTTCTAACAGCAGTGATGCCAAAGAAAAGGATTTCAAAAGATCTCAGCTTGAGAATAAAGGATATGTACAAGAAAGGTTTCCAAATTTTACAGATCCAACCCTGGTTAGTTGCTTTGGGCTTCAGTTTAGCAAAAAGCACTGTTAGTTATCATGCACATGGGAAGGCCAAAAACGTCAAATGGAAATCTGACCATCACTACTGAGTAAGTACAGTACTACTAGTACTTATTGTCCTCCATAACTCTAACAACGTCTTGTACTGTACTGTACGCCTATGTTTAATATTTAATGAATATTTACATTTTGACTGTACAGTATAACATTTTTGCCATTCTTACAATCAGTCAGCTTTTTAATTCTACACTACATTAATGTACTGTATTCTGTACTTTAGGAGGTGGTGGTATAGTGTAATCTTTTCTAAAGATTCTGATTTCTTTAAACTAATAATCCTGCATTTACTGTACACACACACCCACAAAGCATCAACAATACAGTATGTCACCAGCGTTTATGCCGCTGATTGGTCACAATGGGTGGTACAGTAGGAGTGACTGAGTGTGTGACAGTGCAGTCTATTGGGATGCTTTATTTGAGGGTCAAATTATTTAATATATTCATATACAGTAGCATTATAATCAGACAATAGGAAATCAGTGCGCTATTGGGATGATTAATTTGCCTACTGTAACAAATTGTTCTGTTTTTCTTTAGACTGTAGGGCGACAACAATTCTGGTGGACGAAATAAGTGAACAGAATGATGAGACGTGTGCCACAAGGGTAAAGAATGCACTAGAGGCAACTCACAAAATAAAAGCATCTGAGACCAGCATCAGGCAGAGGAGACGGAAATTGGGATGGAAATATGGGCGTTTTAAGTAAGTTCTGTATACTGTAACCCATGTTTTTCTCTTTTTTGTCTGCTGCTTTTTCTTTATCCACTATAGTTGTTACTCCCCACGTTTTTTCCCCCACCTCCCTCCCTCTCCAGACTTGTGATTTTTTGTTTACCCCTTGTAGGAGGACGTGCGCAGAGGTATGCAATGGAGACTTTTTAAGGTGAAATTAAATAAGGCTTTTATTGCGCCTGTTTCTTTAACATAAGAAAATCATTCAAACATATGCAAATAAGGGGTCAAACAAAGCTTCTGTTCCACTTTGTTTGTATTTCTTTGGGAGTATTTCTAGTGAAACCTATGCAGTCCACAACTCCCTTTAGATTAGCATGTCTCCCAGCCCCAAACATATATCTTGATATGTGCAGATATACAAAAAGTCTTATAAAGGAAAGTCTTATCTGTTTCTTGTAGGGGAAGGCTTCTTTGTTCTTCTGGTGTCCATATCTTTGGGTGATAAGCAACGTCAGGATCCAGGTTTAGAAGAACTTTCCCCTGTGTCTTGCTTGCAGCCTCTTCTGGTAGGCTCAAGACGTCTGTCCCTATGGTCAGTCCCACGACTTGTGAGACTCAGGAACAATCTCCCTTTCTGTCTTCAAAGGCGGGCTTTTCTAACAAACCTAATCATTCAGGTGGTGTTGGTTAATTGACTACCAGCAGTTAACCACCACACTGCTGGATTAGAGGCACATTTCCTGAACAGGGATAACTCGCCTGTTACACCCTTCTATTTTCATGTTAGGCTCCCACCTAGCCTACTGTATAATAGGTTTGGCCTACTGTACTGTATGTACAGTAATACATACTGTACTGTATTGTTTCAATACATTACTGTTAGTTTTCTATAGATGTCTTTGACTTATTTTTTCATTTTTTGAGTGCTGGGAACAATCATATCTCCAGTATTTAGTACCTCTAACATTATTCCTTGTCATTGCAGAGTGTATCCTATGATAAGGGAAGCCAACAAAATAAAAAGAGTGGACCAGGCACGGGCATGGATCGAAAGTGGCGAGACTTTCTAGGATGTCATCTTTACTGATGAGACAACTGTAGCGCTTGAGAGATTTGCCTGTTTTGGATTCTACAAAAAAGGACACCTATCTCTGAAGCCGTGTCCCAAGCACCCAGTGAAGATGCATGTGTGGGGTGCTATCTCTAGACAAGGACCAGGATGCATCATTATCTTTGAGGGTAAAATAATGCACAAATACTGTATACATGCGGTGCCTGTAGCCTTATGCACTGGACACCTATACTGTACAGTATTTTATACCCTAATGTTACTGTACATTTTCCTTTTCTTGTTTCCAGGAATCATGAATAAAGCGTTCTTCCAAGATCACATAATTACACATGTTGTTGAATACATTAGGAATGATTTCCCATCTGGTCACCGGTTCTTCCAGGACAATGATCCGAAACACACCGCGTCTACAGCTCACATTCTTGCCAGCGGTATCAACTGGGTTAAGACGCCAGCGGAGTAAGTTGGGTAACCATTTCTCATTGTTTTACACAGTTTATATCTCCTTAAGTAATTCATCTTTTTTCTCCCCTCCTACTGTATTCCAGATCACCAGATTTTAATCCCGTCGAAATGGTATGGCATGAGTTGAAGGATTATATCAGAAAAGTGTGGAAACCGTCAAAAAAGGATGAATTGGAAAAAGGGATACTGAATTTCTGGAACAACATACTCACCGTAGCCAGATGTAATAAATATATTGATCATATTGCGACTGTGTTGCCTATTGTTTTACAATGTAATGGCCAGGCCTCTGGAAAGTAATAAGGCACAGGTAAGTAGGATACAGGTAAGTATGGCCGTTAAAATAACCATGTCTTCATTAATTGTTTCTTTTCATTTTCAGAACTGCAGCAGTGAGAAAAGGAAGGGGGGATGTGTAAGATTATAGTACTATGTTCATGTACAAACCAGCCTGTATCTTACACAAACCCACCTCTCTCTCCCCTCTCCTCTCAGTAGTTACTGTATAAAAATTAGTTTGGGGAAAAAAATATAAAATCAAAAAATATGTTTTATAAAAATTATTATATTTTTATTTTTTAATCAATTATTTATGTTCATAATGCACAGGTCAGTATGGTACAGGTACAGTAAGTATGGCAGTAAAAATAACCATGTCTGCATTAATTGTTTGTTTTCATTTTCAGAACTGCAGCAGTGAAAAAAGAAAGGGGGTGATGTGTAAGATGTACTGTACTGTGTTCATGTACTATACAAACCAGCCTGTATCTTACACAAACCCCCTCTCCCACCCTCTCTCAGTAGTTACTGTATAGAAATTCGTATGTGCAAAAAAAAATGTGTTTTTATTTCTGTTTCTGTTTTGCATGTCTGTACAGTATTTTCAGAGCTGTAGCCCCCTCTCTCCCCGATCTCCCCCCATCTCGCAATGCCATAACAAAGAGAAAGACAAGAGCGACTGTATTTTTGTACTGTATTATGCATTAAAAAATAAAATGTATTTTTTTTTTAACTTATCGTTTTTATTGAGTATTCATGTATGCACCAGTTATAATACAATGCAGGAACCAATCTGTAACAAGCATTTTCAGTATCTCATAAGTATCGCAACCGTGAAACATTCAGTATCCATAGTTTAACGAAGTTTAACAAAAATAATAAGAAATCAGGGATAGGGGAAGGGAGGGGGGGGTTGTGGAGCGGTTGGAAGGCTACGGGACTGATCCGTTTCTGCGTTGTCGCCACGCTCTCGACGGGACATTGGGACATCACTTCTGTATATCTATCTGTGTGTGAGCCTGGGTATGCTGGTTATCACTTCGTGTTATATTTACTGCATCATAGGAGAATGCATTTTCTGACTATCAAAGCAATATTGAGGTCTGTACCACCCCTGGGATGTCTGTCTGGGCCAGCCAAGGCGTCCAGACTTTTAGAAAATTTTCGCCAGTGTCATTAACCAAACTTGTTAATTTTTCCATCTGGTAGACGTACCAAATTCTATTCCGAATCTTGGGAATTGAGGGAATTTCGCTTTGTTTCCATAATGCTGCGATCTCGCACCTCACAGCTGTTGCAAAATGAGCAATAAGCTTGAGATCTGTCTTTGCAATGCCCCTGTGCACTCTACCTAATAGGAAGAGCCCTGGGTCGAATGGTATTTTGAGGCCCAAAATCCGCACCAGCCAAACTTTGATTGAGTCCCATAGCGGTGTTAGCCGTGGGCAAGACCACAGCATATGTAAGAGATCTGTGTTATCTCCACATTGCCGAGGGCACAATGGGGAGTAACCTTTGGTAAATTTTGATAATTTGATTGGGGTCATGTACCACCTCATCAGGACTTTATATGCATTCTCCTTTAATGTTGTACAAATCGAGCTCTTGGCCGCTGCTGTTGCTATTTGGGTCCAGATTTTTTCGCCGAACGTCTCGCCAAGATCTGCTTCCCATTTTAACATGTATCTTAGTTTATGTGTGACCTTGGGGGTGGAACCGACCACTTCTCTGTACAACTGCGATGTGAGACCCTTAGTAGATGTCTCTCTGAGACAGAGCTTTTCAAACGTCGTTAAGGGGGGGTGTGGGTTGTTTTTATTATAAAAGGCTCTGATCTGGAGGTATTTTAACAATTCGGAGTGGGGGAGTTTTTTGTCTGATCTAATTTGTTCAAATGTCATAATTTTGTCATTACCCTCCAGATCTTTCAGTCGTGAAATATTGCTAAGTTTCCAATTTACAAAATTTGTACTTTCCAAGCCTGGAGCAAAGTGCGGGTTCCCCCAGAGGTGAGTCATCAGCGTGTTTTTGGTTGTGAGGTCACATCTGAATTTGACTGTATCCCATATTGCCAGTGAATTGGTCATTGAGGATTGCGGCTGGTGTACTTCTGCGGCCGAGTTTATTCGAGCATTTGCCCGTTCTCGGCCGCAGCAGTAACCTGGCGCGTGCCGGAAGGTGCCAGGCGCGCGCCGAAGCCTCGGAGGAGAGGCCCGCCGATCGGGGCTTCCCCCTCTCCTCACCGGGTCCGCCGGGTCCCCCGGAACGTCCCGCCGCCGTCCTCACATCCGCGCGACACCAGGGCTCTCTCGGGGAGCCCTGGGCACGCGTACAGGCGGCACAGGCACCCGATGATGCGTGACCGCGCATCGGTGATGCGCGGCATGCTGAGGGAGTGCGGCTCGCAAGCCAGGACATATCCCGGCTTGCGGAATGAGCCGTACTCAAATAAAGTGTGCCGCCTGTGTATAGCTTTTAGTCTCGCTATTTTTGGAGTCCATATTAGTTGGCGTAGTTCTAATGGGGAACATGCCGTGCTCTCTAATGCCACCCATCTCTTCAAATCAGGGTTCGTCTGCCATTGAGAAATTTGGCATAATTGGGCCGCTCTATAATATGATACCAAGCAAGGTACTGCCACCTTCTGTCGGTTGCTTCAATAGTGTTTGTTTATTAATTCTCGCCTTTTTGCCCCCCCATATGAATTTGGATAAAGTGGCTTGTAGCTCGCTTATTTCCATCAGATTGATGGGCACTGGGAGTGTTTGAAATAGATACAATATGTGTGGGAGTAAGTTCATCTTTATGCTACTGTATATATTTTGCCTATCCATGAAATATTGAATTTGGACCAGCGCCTTATAACTTCTCTCCGGGCCCTGATTAGTTTGGGGTAGTTAGCTTTATAAATTTCCTTAAAGGTCTGGGTGATTGCCTTATTTTGCCACCGAAATTTTAAGTTAAGTGAGATAAGTTTTTCTTCCGTCTTTGGAATTGTGACATTCAAGGCCTCTGATTTTGCTTGATTTATTTTGAACCCTGAGATTTTGTTGAATTTATCTAACAAGTTGAAGAGATTGGGAAGAGAGGTGAGGGGCTTAGACAATACCAGAAGGACATCGTTCACGTAGAGAGCTATCTTATGGGTCTGGGCCTCTATTTCAATCCCAGAGATGTCTGGGTTATCCCGAATTTGGGCCGGCAGTGGTTCCATACACATGGCGAAGAGCAGTGGTGAGAGGGGGTACCCTTGTCTTGTTCCACTCCTGATCTTGAAGAGGTCTGAAGGGAAGCCTTGGTGAATGACTCTAGCTGATGGGCCTGCATAGAGCGCCATTATGGCCATGATTAATTTATTATCGAATCCAAATGCTCCAAGCGTGTCTTTTAAGTATGCCCAGTCGATCCTATCGAAAGCCTTTTCTGCATCTAGACAACACCATAACTTTTACTTTCTTGGAATTGGCTATCTCTAACAGATCAATGATTCGTCGAATGTTGTCGGCCGCTTGTCTATCTTTAACAAATCCAACTTGATCTGGGTGTAACAGTCTAGGTAGGATCTGACATAATCGGTTGGCAATTAATTTGGCATAGATTTTGATATCTGTGTTAATGAGTGAGATGGGCCTGTAACTCTTGCAGTCTAAGGGATCTTTTCCTGGTTTGTGAATTATTGAGATTGACGCTTGGAGCATTTGCTCGGGAAAGGGGACACCTTTCAATACTTCATTAAACATTTTGAGTAGGTAGGGCACTAATAAATCATTGCATTTTTTGTAATATACGCCAGAGAAGCTGTCTGGCCCCGGGGCTTTTGAGGCTTTCAAATTATCAATACCTGAGAAACCTCTTCTAGGGTAAACTCACTGCCCAAACATTCTCTCTCCTCAACTGTCAACTTTGTCAGTTTAGAGCTTGCTAGAAAATTCTCACGAGCTCTGTTTGTATGGCGATTATGCGCTATTTTATCTCCATTATATAAGTTCTCATAATATAGTTTGAACTCATCTACTATGGTTTAGGATTTCCGGATACAACACCCGATTTCCTTCTGATAGCTTGAATATTATAATTAGGGGTTTTGTGTCGTAATTTGTTTGCGAGCATAGTATCTGGCTTGTTCGCTTTATCGAAAAATTTCCTCTTTGACCAATTCAACGAAGTATCTGCTTGGGAAGTTAATACTAGGTTTAGTTCGATTTTTACATCCTTGAGTTTTGAGAGGATGGTAGGGTCGTTAGTTTGTTTATGGTTATCTGAGAGAGTTTTTAGTTTAGATTGTAGTAACCTGATCTTTGCCTCTCTCTCTCTTTTCCGCCTTGATGCTAAGCTGATGAGTGTCCCTCTCAGTGTAGCCTTGTGGGCCTCCCAGAGGGAAATATGGGATTCCACTGAGCCAGCGTTTATCTTAAAATATTGTTTTATTTCCTCTGCGATCTTTTGAGAGTTTGCATGAATCTTCAGGAGGGATTCATTTAACTTCCAATTTGCTCCAGGCCTGTCTAGCGTTAATTGTGTGCACCGTAGCTCTATGGGTGCATGATCTGACCATGAACTATCATGGATCCCAGTATGGGAGATCTTTGGGACCAGTCTACTAGAGACAAAGAAGTAGTCGATACTGCTATATGTGGAGTGGGGGTGTGAAAAAAAAGTATAGTCCCTATCCTGGGGATGCTGCTCTCTCCAAATATCTAGAAGGTTGTTCTTTTTTAAGTCTAACCGCAGGTCTTTTGGGGAAGCTTTGGGATGTTTTAGTGGTGGTCCTGATCTATCGAGTTTAGGGTTCAGAGTTGTGTTAAAGTCTCCTGCCACTATTATCGGGCCTTGTGCAATTTTATGTATCTTGTTGAAAATGAATGTGAAGAATTTAGGGTCATGGGTGTTTGGGGCAAATATTGATGCAAGCGTTAAGACTTGGCCATGTATTGAGCCTGTTAAAATTAAGTATCTCCCATCCTTGTCTTTAATTATATTCTCAACCTGGAAGGGACACTTATTATGAAAGATAATCGCGACCCCTTGTTTCTTCTTGGGGGAGGATGAAGTATAAAATTGCCTAAAATGTTTGTCTAGATATTTTGGTGAGCTGGCTGTGCTAAAGTGTGTCTCTTGGGCAAGTATGATGTCTGCCTGTCTCCTTTGGTAATCCGCAAAGGCCACTTTCCTTATACCCGGGTTATTCATTCCCTTTACATTATGGGATAGAATGATCAACCCCATTGTGAGGTGTCTGTGTGGACCATCTTACGTGCTGTGTGTAGAGCGTGATGTATAGGGATACCGATTACCTTTGCAGTTTTTGTCATGTGCAGGTGAAGTCCGTGGCGTGGAGATCAGTGTGGAGCTGGTCCCGCAGCCAACCGGGAGGTGGGAGGGAAGAAACATAACAAAAAATAACAACATAAACAATTTTGGAGATCCCCGCAAGTTCAAAGACCCCGTTGGATCTCTTGCCTTTGGGAGAGCGGAGAATAGACAAGAATCTTTATTCGGTGTATGTTTACCCGGATTGCTCCGGGTCCGCTCTGCTCCAAGGACTTTGTGGTATGTCCTGTAACTAACCAGGACATACTGGGTAGGCCACATAGCGGAGGCCAGGGAAGGGGGAGTCCCCCCCCTTCAGCACAATCAAATTTAAAACATGTGTAACCTATATAACTGTAACTCAGGGAGTGGAGAAACTTTTCTGAACTGTTCCCTTATCATGGTATACTCTTATTATTATAATTTTTTTTTTTTTTTTTAAATCAACAAACATATGTGACTGTGTTGGGTCCAAGGAAGCTCCATGTTTGGTGGGTACTCTATTACCAGCTTCCATACCTGTGCCACATCTCTATGGGATTAGGTTAGCTGTGTAGATTGTACTAATTGGTAAGGCCAAGTATAGAGAAGGTTAAGCCACCCATAAATCAGGTGCAGCCGGGAGGTCCGGCAGGGACCAGGACATGCCAACCGCCCTCCGCCCTTTGAGTTACATATACCAAGTGTATTTTGGCGGTAACGGTGTCAAGTGTAGGGTGACCTTGTGCTTCATCAGTCTCAGGCTTATAGGATCTAGTGCAACCCTTCTCTGCAACCCCCCACACGAGTGACAGCAGCCCTCCCTCTTTCTCTACAAACCCCCCGGGTGGAACTTTCATATGTGATAGCCTGTTATGTCATTCTTATGTTCCCAGGGGCGGCACTGAGGCCCTTCTTGTTTCCGGGTCTTTCACATGTCAGGGGAATGATAACAACAGAGCCGGGATATAGGCCCCCCCTCCCCCCCGCATCGGACTGCTGCGCTCCACCACGGCCCACTGTGTGATACTCACACTGTCTCTCCCCCCGCTGTTGCGTGGGCACATCGCTTGAAGCCATCGGTCTGGAAAGCAGCAGGGGGTTTAACAACGGGGGGAGGGAAGGGTGAAGGGGGGGATCATCTGGTGTGCGCGATAGTGTCACTCAACTCGGTGCGCTGACCCGGCTCTTCGCAGGGAGAAGGGGGAGCTGCTCCAAACTTCCTCTGTAGAGCTTTCTTTGCCGAGGAACCCAAGATGGCCGCCGTTCCTGGATGAAGATTTGAATGAGTCAACTTTATCAATGTTTTTTGCAAACAGACGAGCAGTCCAGTGGTAGTGCCCTTTTAAGGCTTAATTGGTCGCAGCTGGACATCATTTAAGGGATTATTCCCGCGATTTGCTTCTCTGGTGAGTCACTTTGTTCCAGGCAGGCTCGGGAGAGGATGCCTCTGCTTCACTCAGGTCAGTGACTTTACCTTTGAGGCCTATTTTTTGCAGGAATCGATCTTGATCCTCCATGTTGCGCAGTGTGTGGGCAGCGCCATTTTAATTACAAGGAGACCAAAGGGAAAAACCCAACGGTACTTTATGCCTGTGTCTCTGAGCATTCTGGTGATAGGTGTAAGAGATTTTCTTTTGAGCAGGGTAGCGGGTGCTAAATCCTGGAAGATCAAAAGTTTGACCCCTTCAAATTCTACAGTGCCTGAGGCTCTGGCAATTTGGCACACTGCTTCTTTTATTTTGAAATAGTGGAGCCGGACAATAATGTCTCTCGGGGTGTCATTTGGTTGGGGTTTTGACCTGAGGGCCAGATGGCATCTGTCGAGGTGCAGGTCCTTTTCTGGTTTGTCTGGGAAGAGGCTTGTCAGCCATCTTGTGACGAAGTCATCAGGGTCTGTAAACTCCTCTGGGACCCCCCGCACCCTGATATTATTCCTGCGGTCCCTATTTTCCGCGTCCTCTTGCTTGCTAGCAAGATCGTTTATTTGGGATTGCAGGTTAGCTGAAGTTTTCTCGTTCTTGCGCACTGCTTTTATCGTGGTGTCTAATCTTGTTTCCAGCTCATCAGTCCTGGTCCCAATGCAATTTATATCACGTCGTAGGTCTGACAGTTCTTTATGCATATAGGCTTTTAGCTCATTGCAGAACTCTCTCATCACCTTTCTGGTCATCAATTCAGCAGATTGGGTCTCCATCTGATCTGCCGGTACCCGCTCTTCATCTGAGTCAGTGTCCACATGCGGCGACGGGGTTCCCGCTCTGTTCGTCCGCGCTGGATAAGATTTATTAAAATAAGTTGTGAGTACGGACGCCGCTCGTCCCGTTTTTGGTCTTGTTTGCATCTTGATTTTTTGTACTCCCTAAGTGTGTATTTGTTTTGCTCGAATTATCGTTTTTTTCAATATGTAAATGCCTTAACAGTGCCGAAGGGGAAGGAGCTCACACTCTAAGCAGAGTAAAATGTATTTTTTGACTGACCCTCTATTGCAGACCTGAAATTCTTATGAACAGTTCAACAAAGCATTGCACTTCACATTAGTTTGGGAAAAAATATATACTGTATAAAAACCAAAAATATGTTTTATAAAAATTATTATATTTTTATTGTTTAATCAATTATTTCTGTTAATAATGCACAGGTTAGTATGATACAGGTACAGTAAGTATGGCAGTAATTGTTTCTTTTTATTTTCAGTACCGTACAGTAAAGCAATACAGAATCAAATGCAGCCATAATGAAAAAAAGACAAGCTTGTACAAGAATTTACTATACAGTAAATACTGTACAGTATTCATTAACCAATAAAATTCAATAGAAAAATAATATTTTCCTGCCTTAAGGATTATCAAACATGTCTTCTGCCCAGCTCATGATAATCACGCTACAGTACATTTACGTAAATAGCTCTGTTGGAGGGGGGGGGGGCGGTGGAGTGTTGTGTTGTTAATAAGCTGTGAACTTCAAGTTGACTTGTTTGGTTACAGTATAATAGCAGTTTAGAAGGGCTTATCGCACTTGCGCAGCTCAGCCTGTATCTCACACAACATGTTAATCTTATTACTAGTGGGGGGGGAGCTGTGTTGTGTTAAGTTGTTGTTAATTCCACCGCTTAAGAAAAGGCAAGTTTAGAAGGGCTTAGCTTATCGCACTTGCGCATGCGTGTCGGGCATTAATAATCAACAAGGTCCCACCCAAAGAGAATTACACGCAGGCGCAGAAATGTGAGAGCAGGCTCGGGAAGATTAAAGCCACAAAGCCAACCATTTGAAAATGAATGGTTTGTGACAGGTGTCGATAAGAAGTTGAAATCCTTGAGCCTTGTGTGTGTGCGGGGAGAAGGGGGTAAAGCTTTTTTATGGATTATCTGTAGTTCAAAGAAATATTTTCTACAGGTTATCATAATGTTTTGATCCCCACAGCCCCAAATAAAAATCACAGTACTACAGTATGCCACCCACCTCATAAAAAACGTACATGACTAGTGTGGAATTAAAAAGCAACTGTACTGCTTGATTCTCATAATAGCAAATAAGAGAAAGTAATCCCTTGGGTGCGTGCACTCAACCTTGAGGTAGAACTCTATTTTCCTAAAAGAGGTGGAAATCCATCTCCAATAATATAATTTTATTTAGTTAATTTACACAAAAATGTTAAACCTAATTCAACAAAGTAGCATATCAAAAAATCCTGTGTGTGAACATGGATGAAATGATACGAATTTGACACTTCAGGTCAAGAGTGAATACTAATCATACGTTTTAGTGGCAAATCTGCTTATATAGCAAGGGAAAAGGTTAAGTGATTTCTGTAAGTATTAAAATTAAGGTGAAAAAATAGGTAAATATTGGATGTGTATAATGATCATGTGCACCTTCACACTGTCCATGTTTAGGAAAGGATTAGTGTATAATATATTATATATTTAACCATATATCCCTAGTAATAGTGCTAAACATATGTGATGACCTGTGGTGATCCCTAATATTATAAGGTCACAGCGTGATATATGTACTTCATAGCTAGTTAGATAGATGCACCAAAATTGACGCATATAACTTGTTGAGTTACTGTAAATACTCATATAGTTATGAAACCCTACTCAGAGTATTCCTGATAGGTCATTGCACATATAGGGGGCTATGCACTAAGCAGTGATAAGTCGTTTTAAGAACGCAAAGTGCTCTTAGAATGTGATGTTCCGCCGAACGCGATTCACAGAGCCACACAAACAGGCACTTTCCGTTCTAAAACTGGCTTTTTTCAGGAAATTTTTCAAAGTCAAACTTTGCTTGTACGATAACCGGTTTGCGTTCAATCCTGCCCTTCTCCGGGATTCACTTAGCTATGCCAACTTATCGTACACGAAAGTTGCGTTCAACAAAGCTCGCCAGCTAAAGGCAGGTGATAAAAAAGCTGGACTTTGAAAAATTTATTTGTTTACATTTATGCATATGCAACACCCATACAACAGGCCGGCGGGTGTCCCCGGTTGACCCCGCGGGGGTCCGGGGGTCCCCGTCTCACCAAGTGGGGGTCGATGCGGGAGAACAGGGGTCCCCGGGGGAGTCCGGGTGTCCCCGCGGCCGTCCCAGGGTACCCGTGTGCCTGCGGTACTAATGTTGTGCCTCCAAAAAAATAAACAATATTTCTAACTAAATACACCCCACTCCCCCCGCCCCCTAACACATACAATACAGTAATGGGCAAAATTACTATTTTCCACATATAGATAATAATGCATTTGCCCATTTAAAATACATATAAAATACAATAAATACAGTAAATACATATTACACTTACCTTTTCCAGGCACCCACGATGAAGGCCATCTTCATCCTCATCTTCCTCCTGCCCATGTCCCTCCGGTGCTGCAAAACATACAAAACAATCAAAATAGCCAATGTAATGTCCCCTAACCCCTTAATCACATTAGCGGTCATTAACCGCTACAGTCATTAAGGGGTTAACCCACCCTCACCCACCACTCGGGAGGCCTAAATACCCTCCCCCACTACCCATCCTGTGAGGCCTAACCACCCTCACCCACTACCCAGGCGTGAGGTCTACCCACATACCCTTAGGGCCAATACCCCCTTCCCCAACCCCCAGTACCCACAAGAAAAACAATACACAGCCCCACAACAAACATCATTATATTTATTAAATACATAGCCCACCTCCTGTGCACCCCCATAAATACATGATTTATTATTTTACATACAGGGTTAATACCCCAGGCCCACGGGAGTCCCCGGTGGGCCTGACGGGTGTCCGTAGACCTCACAGTGACCCAGCAACAGGATTCAAGCAGGGTCTGGAGGCCTACGGATGGTCCCCGCCAGGCACCGTGGTCCACCAGGTGGTCTACGCAGGTCACCGTGGGCCACAATGGGGTCTCCACAGGTAGGTCAGCGGGTGTCTGGGGGGCCCCGGGTCAGACCCACAGGTGGCTGAGGGGCCGAGGGTAGTCCCTATGGATCTGCGGTGCCCCCAACAGATGTGGGGCCACTGGTTCTTCCCCGCAGATATCCCCCGTGGACACCTCCAGCCTGGTACCCGTGGAAAGCCCGAGGAGACCTCAGGTGGTCTCCAGAGGTCCCCGCAGACCAAAGGGAATCAACCCTGTATGTAAAAAAAATAAACCTGACCTATACATTAAATACATCAATCTTTCCCCCCAACACATACAATACAATAATGTGCAAAATAACTATTATCCAGATAGGGATAATAGATTATTTGCCCATTATTAAACACATTAACTAGCATAATAAAATAAATAAAGTTCTACTAACCTCATCAATATGAAGCCCCTTCGACAGCAAATTGCCTATGTCCTCCGTTGCCAACAAAATACATAACATACAGAACCCCAATAAGCTCATATTGAACCCCCAAAATAACCACAATATATATATATGCATATAGGTGTCAAAGAAGAGTGCTACTGAGCATGGCAATTTATATTTAAAACCAGAGACAGAACATGAAACACAGACAGAGCTCAGTGCTACATCCATTAACACAGATACACGGTACAGTGCATATATATATATATATATATATATATATATATATATATATATATATATATATATATATATATGCGAACAACAAGAAAAGAAAGCGCCCGATCCTAGTGCAGCATGAAAAAATACAATTTAATAAAAATGATTAGAACCAACAAATGCAAACTCACAAACAAATAAAAAGTTAAAGCATGTAATGAGTATACTCCTTCGCCAACCGCCCACGGAATGCCTCTGCTTGCGCGCCAAACTCTCCGTCTGTGTAGTCCCAGCTCTTCTGGACTAACATCCGGCAGGGGATACAGGAATGAGACAGCCAAAGTGTGACCCGGAAGTCCTCCACAGTCTCAGTAAAACCCGGATATGAGGTCTGTTCCTCGTGACCCCACAAGGCAAGGGATATTCAGAGAAATCTCTTCAATGTCCCACAGGTGTCCGTAGTGAATGGGCAGTGATGAATGGGTATAAAAATGTGACAGCAGTGTAGCAGCAGCTAAAAATCACCGTGAGAGTGAAGAAACGCATAGGGAAGAGTGTTTTTTAGCAGCTGCTACACTGCTGTCACATTTTTATACCCATTCATCACTGCCCATTCACTACGGACACCTGTGGGACATTGAAGAGATTTCTCTGAATATCCCTTGCCTTGCGGGGTCACGAGGAACAGACCTCATATCCGGGTTTTACTGAGACTGTGGAGGACTTCCGGGCCACACTTTGGCTGTCTCATTCCTGTATCCCCTGCCGGATGTCGGTCCAGAAGAGCTGGGACTACACAGACGGAGAGTTTGGCGCGCAAGCAGAGGCATTCCGTGGGCGGTTGGCGAATGAGTATACTCATTACATGCTTTAACTTTTTATTTGTTTGTGAGTTTGCATTTGTTGGTTCTAATCATTTTTATTAAATTGTATTTTTTCATGCTGCACTAGGATCGGGCGCTTTCTTTTCTTGTTGTTCGCAGATTTCTGGGAGTTCGTTGGTCCTTGCAGAGAGCAGCCAGATCCTATATATGGATCCTTGGTTTCGTTGAATTTTTTATTATATTTTTTCATTTTTATTTTTATACACATATATTTTTTCTATTTTTTCATTTTTTTAAATTTTTTTTATTATTCATATATTTTTATAGTATCCTAGTATCATCCAGGAGGGTTTCATTTGTGTAGCAGTAGAACATTCATGACATCTAATGCCCATTCACAACCACTCATTATTTCACTGGTTAGCATTTTTTTCAGCCGCTTTTTAACCATCAGCACATATAGCATTTATTAATCATCACATTGTGTGTAATTTTATTAGTGTGAGTCAATCAGCCATTTATTGATTTAATAGTCTTATGCCATTTCCTTATTGTTCACATATATTAGTACATTAATATTGTATATTTACAAGTGTCAGTATACACCCAAGGAGCGCAGTCTTTTTTTATATATATATATATATATATATATATATATATATATATATATATATATATATATATATATCTTTTGAATAAAATGGTCTTTTAGTTTAACCCTTTGGCCAAAGTGTTGTAAGCCCTTGAGCCCCTCCAAGGCAGACCACATCTCAAGGGTCCTAACACTAAAATAAATTCTTAATAACCTGTACATTACCAGGAAGAATGATTTATAATAAATCTGTCAAAATTAGTTGCATAGTTCTAAGTCTGATTGAAGCTCTTATTAACCTGTACATTACCAGGAAAAGCACCCTGTATTAGATTTGTCACAATCAAACTGTATGCAGAGGCTTTGGGGAGAACGGATGTGATGTCATGCAAAGCCTGTCACATGGTACTAGAGCCAATCAGAGTTGCAATGTAGTTCCCACGCTCTGATTGGCTACCGTACCATGTGAGGGCGGCCATCTTTCTTTTGATGACGTCGTCTTAAAGGCAAATGAAGCACAGCCATTCTGATTGGCTGGCGTCATTGACTTTAAATTACATCATCAATTTTGTTTAATTTTCGGCCAAATCACATGGTTTTCACGGTCCAATCAGGGCCGTGGGAACAATTTGACCAAAATGTGACGTCATAGGTCTATTAAAGCCTATGTCGTCTCATTTTGAAGGCAGCTACTGAGGAGGAAGGACCTCCTACAGAAGAAAAAAGGCCAGGGCGTGGCCGAAGAAGAGAAGAAGACCCCGGAAGAGAGCGGAAGAAGAATACAGATGAAGACCCCACAGACGAAATGGATTACAAAGAGAAGACACAGACCACTGGATTGTTATGTTTATTATTTTATGTTTTTTTATTTTATGTTTTTTTATTTTATAAGTTCCTGTGCGTGGATTGGTTCGAGAGTAAGCCGATCGACGGGAGTCGGGGAGTAGGTCAACTAATGGTAAGTAAACCTTAAAATTTTTATTGTTGTAACTTTTACAGGTTTTTTTTATTTTTTTAATGTGATTGTTTTTTTTGGGCAATATAATTTCTTGCCATTGTATGTATGTATGTATGTATGTATGTATGTCTCGGTCGATATATACATACAGGGTAAGAAATTATTATTTTTGGAAATGCTTGTTTTACACTAATTAAAATGTATTTTGCTATGCTTAAATGTGTGTGTAATGTAATATTTAATAAGATAGATGTAAATTTTGGTGTTGTTTGCAGTACTTTAGGTCAGGGTGAGGCTTGCTTTTTTATAGTGGATTATTTTTGGTACTTATATTTTGTCTGATGGTAACTTATTTGTGAATGTTTCTGGTGAACAATTAAAATAGTTAATTATGTAATTGATTTGTATGGTATTTTAATTGTTTTGGGATTTGATTAATTTATGGTAATTTATTTCTGTTGACTTGCTTGGTTTAAATAGTATACTTGTTTGGATTTAATTGTATTTTGTTTGGAATATTTTATTGTTATCATTGATTGGCAGAGTGTACATGGTGCACAGATTTTATGCATCATGTATACAATGTAAATTCAATGTTTTCATTGTCATTTGATGATATTAATTGGAAGATAAGAATTAAATTATTATGAAATAGGATTTTGTTTTACTGTGGCTATATAATATTGTCATTTTCATATCCAAGGTGATGTATTGATTTGGAGAAGTGGTATTTTAATTTGTGCATATGTTTGTTAACCCTTAAACATTTCTTTGTATATTGGTTAATCATTTGTATATATACAGCTGCGGTCGCCTCAATCCTAATGCGTCCGGATCCGCGGCGCTCTGCTAAACGCGGCCAGATGCGGTATATTTTCTTTTTTTCCGTAGCGCTTTCGTTATGTTAGCGCTCTGATTTTTAGCGCTGTCCGCTATACTGCAATACCGTCTAAAAACACAGGTTGGCGTTCGCAAGCTGTTGTCTTAAAAGTCTAATAAGTCTAATGCATGTCTAATGCATTATGTCTGTGTGTGCGCGCGCAATATTTGAAAAATTGAGGATTTACAGTATACAGTATTATAAAAATATAGCGTTGCGTCTTCTTCGAATATAAAATGATCACATTTCTATACAGTACTGTATGTACTGTATTATTTTGTCATCAGTAAATTTACTTTTACTTGTTTTCATACTCCTTTTAAACAGTATTATGCGTGTACCATACATTGTTGAAACGCATAGGCGTGTTACAGTATCACATTTCGGCGCATACAGCGCTCTCCATCTCGCCCCCGCACACACGCGGCTAAAGAACTATTTGTATTGTATTGTATGTCTTTATTTATATAGCGCCATAAATGTACATAGCGCTTCACAGTAGTAATATATGTCATATAAATAACAAATAATATAAATAACAGATCATGGGAATAAGTGCTTCAGACATACTGTAAAAGTAACATTAAGGAAGGAGTCCCTGCTCCGAGGAGCTTACAATCTAATTGGTAGGTAGGGAGAACGTACAGAGACAGTAGGAGGGAATGCTAGTAAGTGCGTCTGCAGGGGACCAAGCTTTATGTGTCATGTGTCCATGATTATCCAGTGCTACTCATATGCTTCTTTAAGCAGATGTGTCTTAAGGTGGGTCTTAAAGGTGGATAGCGAGGGGGCTAGTCAGGTATTGAGGGGAAGGGCATTCCAGAGGTGTGGGGCAGAAAGTGAGAAAGGTTTAAGGCGGGAGAGAGCTTTAGATACAAAGGGGGTAGAAAGAAGACATCCTTGAGAAGAACGCAAGAGTCGTGATGGTGCATAGCGAGAAATTAGGGCTGAGATATAAGGAGGGGCAGAAGAATGTAAAGCTTTAAAAGTGAGCAGGAGAATTGAGTGTGAGATACGTGATTTAATCGGGAGCCAGGAGAGGGATTTCAGGAGGGGAGATGCGGAGACAGATTTAGGAAAGAGTAGAGTGATTCTGGCAGCAGCATATAGGATATATTGTAGGGGAGACAGGTGAGAGATAGGAAGGCTGGACAGCAGGAGGTTGCTGAACTATTTCAACTTCTTATCTACAGTTCAGTACACCGCTCCCAAAGCCAGATAGCTTTCTGGCTTCAATCATCCCGAACCTGTCATCACATTCCTGCGTATATAACGTACAGAGCCTGGTGTCACATTTCTGTAATCATGTGGAAGTTGAAGTCTGGAAAAAAAATATTTCTTTTTTTTTTTTATGTTTCGTTTCCAGACATGTGTGCTTGCATAAAAATTCTTGTTAATCTGATATTCTATCGGTAATGTAGATTTTTAATGTTACACTGGTCATTCACATGCTTTAACTAATTTTTATTGATTTGAGGTCTGGGGAGCAAAACTTTATGATGACATGTTGAAAATTTGTCTTTGAACTACAGTTCAGTACTGCTAATCCTTCATGCAGCTTTACCCCCCCTCGCCCCTCCCGACCCGCAGACACACACAAGGCTCAAGTATTTCAACTTCTTATCGACACCTCTCGAAAAACATTCATTTTCAAAAGCTTGGCTTTGTGCTTTTAATCATCCCGAGCTGAGTGTCACATCTCTGCACCTTCGTGTAATCCTCTTTGTGAAGGGACCTAGTTAATGATTAATGCGCATGTGTGTATAACTTCACAATCATGTGGAAGTTGAAGTCTGGGGAAAAAAATATTTTTTTTTATGTTTTGCATCCAGACATGTGTGCCTGCATAAAAATTCTTGTTATTCTGATATTCTATCGGTACTGTAGATTTTTAATGTTACACTGGTCATTCACATGCTTTATGTAATTTTTATTGATTAAGGGGTCTGGGGATCAAAACATTATGTTAACCTGTTGAAAATATGTCTTTGAACTACAGTTCAGTACTGCTAATCCTTCATGCAGTTTTACACCCCTCCCCCCCGCAGACACACACAAGGCTCAAATATTTAAACTTCTTATCGACACCTCTCGAAAACCATTCATTTTTAAAAGCTTGGCTTTGTGCTTTTAATCTTCCCGAGCAGAGCATCACATCTCTGCGCCTGCATGTAATCCTCTTTGGGAAGGGACCTAGTTGATGATTAATGCGCATGCGTGTATAACTTCACAATCATGTGGAAGTTGATGTCTGGAAAAAAAAAAAATATATTTTTTTATGTTTCATTTCAAGACATGTGTGCGTGCCTGCATAAAAATTCTTGTTATTCTGATATTCTATCGGTACTTTAGATTTTTAATGTTACACTGGTCATTCACATGCTTTATGTAATTTTTATTGATTTTGGGGTCTGGGGATCAAAATATTATGTGACCTGTTGAAAATATGTCTTTTGAACTACAGTTCAGTACTGCTAATCCTTCATGCAGCTTTACCCCTCTCCCCCTCGCAGACACAAACAAGGCTCAAGTATTTCAACTTCTTATCGACACCTCTCGAAAACCATTCATTTTCAAAAGCTTGGCTTTGTGCTTTTAATCTTCCCGAGCCGAGCGTCACATCTCTGCACCTGCGTGTAATCATCTTTGGGAAGGGACCTAGTTGATGATTCATGCGCATGCGTGTACACTGGTGACACACTTTATTCGAGCTCGGCTAGTCCCACGAATTTGGGTATACTCGGGTGTATTGAGGTTTGTGACTGTTTTCTGCTCGGGTGCATTGCGTTATTTTCCAGGCAGGGATTGAAGCATTTTTTTCCCGCTGGCTGCAATACTGCACAGTATATATATATATATATACTGCATTACAATTCATAAATTTATGCCATCTGGTAGACATGCGAAGCATTGCAGCCTATTAAATCCTAATCATTATCATTTAACAGATCAGCCGCCCGTCAGCCAGGCATGAACCATGGCTGGGAAGGCAAATGCAACGGGGCTTGTCAGAGGTGAGGAGCGGCGCATTCCAGGTATCTGCCAGGTACATACTGGGTATTTGCTCGAATAAAGTGTGTCGCAGCAGTATAACTTCACAATCATGTGGAAGTTGAAGTCTGGAAAAAAAATAATGCTTTTTTTTAATTATGTTTCGTTTCCAGACATGTGTGTCTGCTTAAAAATTCTTGTTATTCTGATACTCTATCGGTATTGTAGATTTTTAATGTTACACTGGTCATTAACATGCTTTATGTAATTTTTATTGATTTGGGGGTCTGGGGATCAAAACATAATGATGCCCTGTTGAAAATATGTCTTTTGAACTACAGTTCAATACTGCTAATCCTTCATGCAGCTTTACCCCCCTCCGCAGCCACACACAAGGCTCAAGTATTTCAACTTCTTATCGACACCTCTCGAAAACCATTCATTTTCAAAAGCTTGGTTTTGTGGTTTTAATCTTCCCGAGCCGAGCGTCACATCTCTGCGCCTGCGTGTAATCCTCTTTGGGAAGGGACCTAGTTGATGATTCATGCGCATGCGTGTATAACTTCACAATCATGTGGAAGTTGAAATCTGGAAAAAAAATATTGCTTTTTTTTAATTATATTTCATTTCCAGACATGTGTGTCTGCTGAAAAATTCTTGTTATTCTGATACTCTATCTGTACTGTAGATTTTTAATGTTACACTGGCCATTAACATGCTTTATGTAATTTTTATTGATTTGGGGGGCTGGGGATCAAAACATTATGATGAGCTGTTGAAAATATGTCTTTGAACTACAGTTCAGTACTGCTAATCCTTCATGCAGCTTTACCCCCCTCCGCAGCCACACACAAGGCTCAAGTATTTCAACTTCTTTTCGACACCTCTCGAAAACCATTCATTTTCAAAAGCTTGGCTTTGTGCTTTTAATCTTCCCGAGCCGAGCGTCACATCTCTGCGCCTGAGTGTAATCCTCTTTAGGACGGAACCTAGTTGATGATTAATGCGCATGCGTGTATAACTTCACAATCCTTTTCAAATGCTTGGCTAATCCCTTATGCTAATCCATTATGATGACCCCCCCCTCCAACCCTTTGAGGCTTTGTTTACGGTATCGCATGCTCACTTGTGATAAACTCTTCTCGAATTGAATATGTTAATCTGATTATGTAACCAATGAATAAAAATGTAACCAATGAATAAAATTGTAAGCCTTCTTGAAGAATACCCCCCCCCCTCCTCACACACATTCACAGTGAATTTAAAGTTCAAAGAAAAAAAATGTGGATGTAATGAAATATTTATTTTATTTTATCAGGAATAAAAAATACAAATAATCATTTTCAGTGTTTATCTTCTTTGTACATGTACAGTAGTGTACAGTAGTGTACTGTAGTTCTGAAATTGTAGGGCCGGTGCATAATAATGGAAGAATTAAAAATACAAATAATCATGACTAATGCACATTTAAATAATGAAAACAGTAATACAAATTTTTAGTCTTTATCTTGTTCGTCATGGCCACATTGCATTCTGTAGTTCATTGAGAGGGGGGGGTTGACTAAATCATGACTGTAGATACTGCACCGACACACTTTATTCGAGCAAATGCCTGGTTTGTACCTGGCAGAAACCTGGAATCCGCCGCTGCTCACCTCTTGCATGCTTCGTTGCGTTTGCCTTCCCAGCCACGGTTCATGCCTGGCTGACGGGGGCCTGATCTGTTAAATGATAATGAGAATGATTTACTAGGCTGCGATGTTTCGATTGTCCACCAGATGGCATAAACTCATGACTTAAGTAATGTGTGGCCTTTGCAAGTTGTTTCGTTTCCAAAAAAAAGTTACTTTATCCCAGTACAGTATGCTATTGTGTAACTTGTCCTTGAGACTGAAGGAATAGTTGCAAAAAATGTATCAATTTAGGCTTTACATACAGTAATGTATTAAATAAAGACAAAGATCATTTTCACTTACACTATTCTACAGAGACATGAGTGTTCAAGTGGAGCCCGTGTTCCAAAAACCTGACAGAAGTTATGCTTATTTGATATGGGCCGCTATAAATGCAACAGAGGATAAGATGGCAACAGTTGTTCAAATTTATCAGTATTTTATCGAAAATTATGACTTTTACAGATTTTCGCCAACTCCTCATTTGTGGAAGCATGCAATAAGGAAAAGGTTATGTAGTGACCCCTGTTTTCACCGTATTGAGCCCCAATTTGTTGGAGGGTATTGGTGTGTGTCACAGGGTTTTTCCCGTATCTATGATAATGGAGGCGGCAAAAGGCGAAGGGTCGTGTTAAAACGAAATAAGAAGCGACAGTCCCTGCCAAGCAATGCGCCAGAACCAGAACCAGAACCAGCAGCAGCACCAGCTTATCATCATGGTCCCGCCGTCGGTGACAACTCTGAGATGGATTTCGCAGCCAGTTTTGATGAAGCTTGCATGTACCTAAGCGATTTCCCGCTGACTACAGGTGGGCTAGTCCCTCTGCAAAATGATGAAAGCTGGACTGGAAGTGGGCCGGCGCCAGCGCAAGCTGAATGGGAAATTTAGTACAATACTGTACAGTATGGTGAGTACTGTATTTTTGCCGTATTATTTTGGTGGGGCTGGCTGGGAACTTCTTTAGGGGGCTGACCATTACTGTACATTAAAACTTTTCATTTTGTTTTTCCTCAGAAAAGAAAACGGCTAATGGGGGGATTTCGATGGATTATATTGTACTGTATGCTGATGTTTTCCGGCCATACAGTATACTGTGTAATAAACCCGAATAAATAAAACTATGCATTTATTCTACAGTATATGTTCAGTAAATTACTGCACATACTGGGGGCGAGATGTGTTTGCAGCAGAGAGAGATTTAATAATATTGTACAGTGAGCAGGGGGTTCCCTGAGCCAGAAATTAATGATTAATGCTCAGGGAACCCCCCCCCCCCTGCTCCTGATCAATATTATTAAAAATACGGAAAATTCTGCGTCATTACCATAGCGGATAGCCGCTAAGGCAATGAAGGGGTTAACCCACCGTGCCCGCTTTATTGTGTGTAGTGGGGATGGGTGAGGGGGGTATTTGGCCCTTGGTGTGAGTTTAGGACTTGCGGGAGGGGGGGGGGGGTTGCGGGTGCACTTAACCCCTTCACGATCGTAGCAGTTAATACCGCTACGGTCATGAAGGGGTTAAGCCCTCCCGCTACCCCAACCCCCCCCCCCCCCCCCGCAAGCCCTCCCCAACCATCGTTGGGGCGAATACCCCATTCACCCACCCTCCCGCTACCCACAATAAAAAAATACACACACACAGCAGCCGCCAAAAAATAAATAAATAAATGACAATAAATACATTTGAAATACATTTTTATTGATAGTGTAGATGTGCAGGGGGTCTCCGGAGCTGAACCGCGTTGGTTTTAGGTCTGGGGACCCCGTGCCCCCCGAGATACAGGCCCCTTTAGGGGGTGCCGGTAGCCCTCTGCTTGGTTTAAAGGTCCGATCACGTGATCGCGGCCTGTAAACCAAGCAGAGCAGAGGGATACCGGCACCCCCTAAAGGGGCCTGTATCTCGGGGGGCACGGGGTCCCCAGACCTGAAACCTGTGCGCTTCTGCTCTGGAGAC